>NC_064629.1:770446961-770749991 GCF_023864275.1 Schistocerca cancellata
GTTGCAGCTGAGACACTGCCAATGAACAATGGAGTTTTACAACTTCATTATAAGACATTAGAGGCTATAGTAACTATTTTGAAGAACCCTCATTTCCACCAATGAAATGCATGTCATGAAGGAAACTGTATTGAATTCTCAGGAAACACAAATGTGGTTAAACGTAAACCCACTCAGTATGTGTGTCTGAGTACACCAATGAAAACATGGTATCTGTATGTGATGTGGAGTATTGATTATCATCTTGTTGGGCCATATGTGCTGCCACAGCAGCCACAGGAGAATATATTTATGAATCCTGGGTACTTCTACATCTAAATCTACATCTACATACATACTCTGCACACCGTCATATGGTGTGTGGTGGAAGGTGTAACATGACAAGGCTGGAGTGGAAGCCTCAGGTTGCCATTAAGAGTTATTAGTTAAATAATAAATAAATAAGTAAATAAATAAATAAATAAATGAGGAAAGGTTCCACTGCTAAGGTAAAGCAGATAAGTATAAACAATAATAGACAGTCCATAACAAATATTGTGGAAAGACAAGAGTGGTGAGTGAGCATAACCATTAGTTTAGGCTGCTGAAGAATGCCAGGGATAGTTCCCTTTCAGGAAATGCATCCAGCATGGAATTACTACAGTAAACTATTCATTGTGCGGTGCATATGAATGTAGGCTGGCCAAAAGATAGTAGGTTTTGCTGAAGTTGGCACAATGAGGGTCTACAGATAAAGGAAGGATTAGGAGGAGTTAGCATATGGCCTTAACTGGTGAGCACCAAAAGGTTAATACCAAGAGGGTTGCTAACAACTGAAGATGTCCAGAGCTGTGTTGTATGGAAATACCAAGGCTCTGAATAGAATGAACAATCTGATAACTTAGAATGAGGCAAGGAATAACGATGCAGTAAACTTAAGGGTTGTATGTAAGTCCAAGAAATGCAGTCCTATGTACACAAACACCAGCTATAATTACAAGCTTAACTAGACTGTACACTGTAAATATTTGCACACTATAAATAACAGACAAGGCTGTCTTACGGGATAAATATAATATCGATAATGGTATAGCACTGTGGCCATTATCACAAGTAGCAACACAAATTACATTATTATTAAATATGCTATGATGATAAATGTCTTCATTAATTGTGTTGTACCAGAAAGTACTCCATTCATACACTTATAAATAAAGTAGCACATTATGAATACTATAACAGGTTAATTTAACATATTGCTCTTATTGATGGTATTTGATTGAAAGTGCAGTAAATGTGCATCTTTGTCTAGATAAATCATACATGCACGTTTAAAGGAATAGCAATTAGTGTCAGAAGACAAAGAATTAAATATTGTTTCATACAACATATGTAAATTAATTGTAGTGTAGGAATGGTTTACCAACTCTATTTAATTTACACTTCCATTTCATTATCATTCAATTTGAATTGTACATAATGTGTAAAAAGTTTGTAAGAACTGTGTTATGTGGTGCGGAGCTACTTGAGATCCCATTGGCTAAAGTTTGGTAATGTTGGTGGGCATGCTGGTGGGAGATGTGCTCTTGGGAGCTGATGGAAAATGCAAGAGGGAATTTATGTTATGGACAGAGAGGGCTGGGCTGGTTTTATGATGTGAGAGTGGCTATTTGGTTGTGACCATCAGAGACTTGTGTTTCTCACAATTGAGAGTGCAAGCAAGTGGTAGATTATAAACAGAGACTTGCAATTGTGACTTTGGCTGTTGGAGCATAAACTGTATTTTGTTACAGATGGACTTTAATTGATGTATCTGAGTAGGGGGTTAAAAGAACTGGTGTGTAAGTGCACTTTGTAATTTGAGCATATTAAGTGGAGACTACTATCACTCATATGCTGCTAGTCAAATTGCGATTGGTAAATCTTTCCCAGATGAACTCATATTTTATTTAATTAACGACCGCCATTAAGTAGGAAACCATATTTTGCTGAAAACACCAGTCACACAATATGCTAATCTGGAATGTGGTGTACATTATTACTGTGGCTTCTCTGATCTTTTATGTTAAATAGTATTTAACTCAAATTATGTATCTGCCCTCAACCATTTCACCACAGGCCCACCAGTGTAGTGGATTGACTGGTCACTACATCAGGGGATACAGCAGATGGTGTATGGCTCTACCCCGAGACATTTATGAGCAAAGGGTACTACTAGTCTTTCCTTTGCTGTTCTACTTGCAAACTGACTGAGGAAAAAATGACTATCTATATTCCTCTGTAGCCCTAATTTCTGTAATCTTAACTGTGTGGTCCTTATGAAAACTGTACATTGATGGCAGTAAAATTGTTCTGCAGTCATCTTCAAATGCCAGTTCTCCAAAGTTTCTCAATCATGTTTCTCAAAAAGAATGCTGCCTTCCCTCCAAGGATTCCCACTTGAGTTGCTGCAGCATCTCCATAATATTTGCACCTTGATCAAACCTACCAGTAACAAATCTAGCAGCCCACCTCTGAATTGCTTCAGTGTCCTCTCCTAATTCTGCCTGGTGGGAATACCAAACAGTAGAGCAGTATTCAAGACTAGGTCACACTAGTGTTCTGTAAGGGGCCTTATTTACAGATGAACCACACTTTCCTGAAATTTTCCTGATAAACCAAAGTCAGCCATTTATCTTCCCTACTACAATCCTTACACACTCATTCCATTTCATATTGCTTTGCAACATTATGCTTAGATATTTAATCAATGTGACTGTGTCAACTAGCACACAAATAATGCTGTATTCAATCATTACAGGTTTGTTTTTCCTACCCATCTGTTTAACTTACATTTTTCTACATTTAGAACTAGCTGCCATTTATCACACCAACTATAAATTTTATCTAAGGCATCTTGTATCCTCCTACAGTCACTCAAAGATGACACCATCCCATACACCACAGCATCATCAGCAAACAGCCACAGACTGCTGCTCACCCTGTCTGCTACATCATTTATGTATATAGAGAATAATAACAATCCTATCACACTTCCGCAGGGACTCCTGATGATACCCTTGTCTCTGATGAACATTTGCTGTTGAGGACAATGAACTGGGTTCTGTTACTTAAGAAGTCTTCTAGCCACTCGCATATCTGGGATCCTACCTTCATTAATGGTTTGCAGTGTGGAACTGTATTAAACACTTTTCAGAAATCTAGGAATATGGAACCTGGCTGTTACTCATCAATTAACTTCTGCATTGCTTGCAAACTATGAAATCAGTATTGTGAATAAATATATTATAGAATATTTTGAGAATGTTGAACTTACTGACATAAGCAGCTTACACTGAACATACCATACTGCTCATGGACTCCATTTAAATGTGTTAATAAAGGATCTAATGTCCTAAAACATACACTGCCTGACAAAAAAATTGAAACACCCAATAAACATGGTAGGCTGTCAATGTAAATAGTACACATACACACCATTGTCAGTTATGTAAATGATTGGAGTTACAATACTCTCCAACAGGTAGAATGACCACCAGAGTGCATTAGTGTTGTTGGTGCTTAGTGTTGTTACCAGGCCTTGTGGGCTATATAAGGGGCGTGAACTATGTCAGATGTTGAGTGATAACTGTGAAGGGCATGGAGATGCTGCTTGCTTGTGTGAGACAGTGTTATCAGCACATGACATGTGGGTCTCTATTTGACAGTGTGGTCAAATTGTGCAATCTCCAGATCTGTGGAGCATTTGGATGTGACCCTATCCTGATGCTGGACTGTGTGGGAATGTGAGGGCAGGCATACTCATCGTCAAGGTTTTGGTCGACCATGTCTGATCACAGCATGGAATGATCACCATATTGTACTCAAAGCACACCATAAAATCTTCAGATTTACACATGCATCAGAAAACAAGTAACTGACTCCCTGCAACATTCTGTGTCATTTCACAACACTGGTCGGAGACTAGCAGCAGATGGTCTAGAGAATTAGCATCCCATTTGTAGGCTGCCATTAACACTGAAACACATGACTGCGTTTGAAATGGCACTGTGACCAATTAGCTTGGACTGTTGATGAATGGTGTCACATTGTATTTAGTAATTCTCCACTGCCCTGGATGACCATCATCAGAAAGTTTGGCAGAGGTCCCATTCTTCTAGTATTTTGGAAAGGCACTGTGGTGTCACTGCTGGCATTGTGTGAAACACAGTAAGGTTTTCACACCACATGCTATCATTCTACTCCTTTCAAAGAACTTTTCTTTCCTCTTTCATCTGACTGTATTTGTACATGTAACACATATGCAGTGTGCACTCAAAATTGCCGAATTTTTATTTATATAATATTTATTTATCTACATCTACATGGATACTCTGAACATAACATTTAAGTGCCTGGTAGAAGGTTCATCTAAAGACCTTCACAATTCTCTATTATTCCAATCTTGTATAATGCGCAGAAAGAACGAACACCTATATCTTTCTGTAGGAGCTCTGATTTTCCTCATTTTATCTTGGTGATCATTTATCCCTATGTATTAATGATGTCGAGCTCAAATCCTGTATCATTTCAGTGATACTCTCTCCCATATTTCACGATAATACAAAATGTGCTGCCCTTCTTTCAACTTTCTCGATGTACTCCATCAGTCCTATCTGGTAAAGATCCCACACCGTGCAGCAGTATTCTACAAGAGGACAGGCAAGCATAGTGTAGACAGTCTCCTTAGTAGATCTGTTACATTTTCAAAGTGTCCTGACAATAAAATTCAGTCTTTGGTTAGCCTTCCCCACAACATTTTCTGTGTGTTCCTTCCAATTTAAGTTGTTCATAATTGTAATTCCTAGGCATTTAGTTGAATTTATGGCCTTTAGATTTGACTGGTTTATTGTGTAACCAAATTTTAATGAATTCCTTCTACCATTCATGTGGATGACCTCATACTTTTTCATTCTTTAGGGTCAACTGCCAATTGTTGCACCATTTAGATATCTTTGCTAAATCGTTTTGCAATTTGTTTTTTTATCTTCTGATGACTTTATTAGTCAATAAACAACAGTGTTATCTGCAAACAACCAAAGACAGCTGCTCAGATTGTCTCCCAAATTGTTTATACAGATAAGGAACAGCAAAGGACCTATAACACGACCTTGGGAAACACCAGAAATCACTTCTGTTGTACACAATGACTTTCCGTCAATTGCTATGAACTGTGACCTCTCTGACAGGAAGTCACAAATCCAATCACATAACTGAGACAATATTCCATAAGCATGCAATTTCACTACAAGTCACTCATGTGTCACAGTGTCAAAAGCCTTCTGGAAATCCAGAAATATGGAATCGATTTGAAATCCCTTGTCAGTAGTGCTCAACACTTCATACGAATAAAGAGCTAGTTGTGTTTCACAAGAATGATGTTTTCTAAACCCATGTTGACTGTGAGTTAATAGATTGTTTTCTTTGAGGTCATTCATAATGTTCAGACACAGTATATGTTCCAGAATCCTGCTGCATATCAACGTTAATGATACGGACCTGAAATTAAGTGGATTACTCATACTACCTTTCTTGAATATCAGCCTGACCTGTGCAACTTTCCAGTCTTTGGGTAATGATCTTTCATCAAGCAAACGGTTGTGTATGATTGTGAAGTATGGAGGTAATGCATTAGCATACTCTGAAAGGAACCTAATTGGTGTACAGTCTGGACCAGAAAACTTGCTTTTATTGAGTGATTTAAGTTGCTTCACTACTCCAAGGATATTTACTTCTACGTTACTCACATTGGCAGCTGTTCTTGATTCGAATTCTGGAATATTTATGTTGTCTTCTTTTGTGAAGGCATTTTGGAAGGCTGTGTTTAGATTTACTCATGCAATTAAAGTTGACACTCGGCGCATTGGCTGATGGGAGCAACTGTAAATGGGAAATGCCCTTACGGTCGCTCCAATCAGCAACCGCGCCAAGTGTCAACTTTTATTTGTGCATGTAATAACTCTTCTTTGGCAGCACTGTCTTTGATAGTTCCTCCATTGCAATCACACAGAGAAGACATTGATTGTTCCTTGCCGCTAACATACTTCATGTACGACCAGAATCTCTTTGGATTTTCTGCAAAGTTTTGTCATTGTGGAAACTGTTATAAGAATCTCGCATTGAAGTCCGATCTTCTGTAAGAGATCACCAATCTTGGGGATTTTGTATCTGTTTAAATTTGGCATTTTTATTTCATTGTTTCTGCAACAGTGTTCTTACCCGTTTTGTTTACCAAGGTGGACCAGTTCAGTTGTTTGTTAATTTATTTGATACAAATCTTTCAATTGCTGCTGATACTATTTCTTTGAATTCAAGCCACATCTGGTCTACATTTATATTATTAATGTGGAAGTAGTGTAGATTGTCTCTCAGGAAGGTGTCAAGTGAATTATTATCTGCTTTTTTGAATAGGTATAATTTTTGATTATTTCTCGAGGATTTGTTGGTTGCAATATTCAGTCTTGCTATGACCACCTTGTGCTCACTAATCCTTGTATCCATTTTGATGCTTGTGATTAACTCAGGATTATTTGTTGCTAAGAGGTAAAGTGTGTTTTTGCAACCGTGTACTATTCACATGGGCTCACGAACTAACTGCTCAAAGGAATTTTCAGAGAATGCATTTAGCACAATTTTGGACAGCAATCTGGAATTAAACATGTATTTTTGCCAACATATTGAGGGTAAATTGAAGTCACCACCAACTATAATTGCATGAGTCGGATACGTGTTTGAAATCAAACTGAAGTTTTCTTTGAACCTTTCAGCAACTGTATCATCTGAATTGTGAGGTCGGTAAAAGGATCCAATTATTATTTTATTCCAGTTACCAAGAATGACCTCTGCCCACACTAACTGACAGGAACCATCTACTCCAGTTTTGTGATAAGATAAACTATTTCTAACAGCATCAAACAAACCACCACCAACCGTGTTTAGCCTATCATTTCGGAACACTGTTAGGTTCTTCACAAAAATTTTGGCTGAGCTTATCTCTGACATTAGCCAGCTTTCAGTGCCTATAATGATTTGAGCATCAGTGCTTTCTATTAGTGCTTGGAGCTCTGGTACTTTCCCAACACAGCTACGACAATTTACAACTGTTATGTCTTAATATTAAAATCCTGACTGCAATATCATTGTTAGTTTTTGTGAAACCTTGCTAATTAAGTAAATTAGTAATCAAAGTTGTTACAAACAGTGTGCCATATGGAAATCATTCTAAGCTAATCAGTAGTTTTGAGCGAACTGACACCAACCATTTCATTCTTCCCAGTAAACTCTTTATGAGTAAAGGAAGACCACTCACTGAAAAAACCAGAAGCATTGTGTCATTGATACAATCTCTTACACAACATCCTAGTCCATCCATATGCCACTCCCACTCCCAACCTCTTGCTGCAGGGATCATATCCCCATGGAAGACATAGGTACAAGCCATGCCCAATCCGTCCACCCAGCACTTCCTACTCAAGTCCTGTCACAAGCTTATCCTACCCCATCAGAGGCAGGGCCACCTGTGAAAGCACCCATGTCATATACCAACTCTGCTGTAATCACTGTACCTTTTTATGTTGGTATGATAACCAACCAGTTGTCCACCAGAATGAATGGTCACCGTGAAACTGTGGCCAAGAACAAAGTTGATCACCCAGTGGCACAACATGCAGCTGAGTATAAAATGATCATTTTTGATTGCTGCTTCAAAAATTGTGCCATATGGATCCCTCACCCTACCACCAGCTTTTCTGAACCATGGAGGTGGGAGTTATCCTTGCAACACATATTTCGCTCCTGCAACCATCCTGGCCTCAGTCTCCAGTAACCCACAGCCCCGACACCCTCCACCCAACAGTTTCCTCTTCCTCTATTCTATCACCCCATCCCACATCACGTTCCTATGTCACTTCAGCATGTGCCATTCCCCACTGGCTCTGACACCCATGCATCACATGCCTAGATTGTGCGTCTGCCACCCCTCCCTCCCGCATTTGTAGCCAGTAAACCAGATGCCATCCTCTGTGCTGCTAGGTACCCACACCCCATCCCCTCTCCCTGCCTCCCACCTCTCTGTCCCTCTCAGTAATCTGTTTCACTTTTCCAAAAACTAATTAACTTGAAAGACATTTATAATTAAAATTTAGCCAGTCAAAACTACCTTTGCCTTTTGAGCCATTATGTTTGTTGGATGCCATGGTTTTTTTGTTGCTTAACTTTTTTTGAAGCAGAAAATACTCTTCATTATTCAATTAAGCCATTAATTGAGAATTTACATAAATGAACAAAAATTCAAACATGGCAACTTTACATATAAATAGGCAGTACAATCCAGAGGCATACAGTGCGCTAGTCAAATAGTACTGTGAACTTTTATGCTTTTCTAACTAGCTATCTTTTAGTTAAACCAAATCATTGTTGGGACATACAGATCATCTGTTTTGTTAAACTATCACCATGCAGTTTTATAAACTATAATGTAATCATGAAGATTATAAAATATTGTTATGCCAATTTTTATTTACCACCCCCACTCCAAAAATCCACAGTCCAGATTTGGAGTCATTACAATAACATCTTTTAACAATCTGTGTTGCAATTTGGCAGTTGCTTTGTGAGAGTCTACACCCAGTAATCACATGAGTAAGATCTATGTAACAAGCCCATGTAAGACAGTCAACGAGTTAACAGCTCCATGTTACTGTTATTGAAAATCAACTACTTGTCAAATATACTTACAAAGTTCTTTAGTTATTAAACATATGGACTGTGTCAGCCAGTCTGCACTCAATATTTCTGTTTTTCCTTTTGCCATATTGAATGTTTTCAGTGGTTCAGCATCTTCTCCCACCATTATCCTGCTATCCCTGCTCCTCCCTGCCCCATGCCTCCCTTGTACCTCCACTATCCACCCCAGTGAAGTTGGCTACTCATTTCAGTCAGGCTTCAGTCTGTGCAGAAGACAGGTCTTTCTGCTCAAAGCATTCTTCATGTGTTGAATAACAATCTATCTGACTCACTTTCGGACTAAACGAGTCCACTCATTTAAAAGCAGAAGCATTGAGTTCCCAACAGGGACACACAAAGAAAGAAAAAAAGAGGGTGTTGCTGGAGATGTAATGATGAGTAATAACTGTTAACAAAAAAATAACAAAAAAATTCTATATGTTTTGCCATTTATTTGAAATTGACAATAGCCAATCATGTCATTGCATGTGCAAATTCAAGCTTTTGCATGTGCTAAAATGTGGTAATGCACAGACATCTGTGACTTCATGAGTTTCCACTTGTTGAAATGCTCACTACCAGTTAAAATGTGCCTTTTTTGGAAGTGATAAATTTAAGCTAGATGAGCAAAAGCTACAATTACTTGCATGCCGTATTAAAGCTTGCATTATGCCAAAAACAGTTTAAGTGATTGTTTAAAATAGTAGAATAAGTGACAGTGCATATTTTTATGCTACTGACATATATAAGGAAGTAAATTTTCTTCATGGTCATGGTTTGAATGAATACAAGTTTTAACTGCATTCCTTAAGAAGAGGTTTAAGTGAATGCTCTAGAGAGTGGGATACATGGGAGTTCACATTTTCTCATAATGAAACAGATAAATTTACATTTTATCACCACAGTTTCAGTTAAACTACAAGTAACAGCATCACACTTTATCTTTTAGGCAGTTTCCCCCATTCGTGTACATCATAACTCTAAGTATTCATTCATTTTATAGGAAGTTTTTTCGCATGTGCACCCCCCCCCCCTCCACCCCCACACACACATGTGCACCTGTGCCTCTACAAAGTGCCAACAGGGCACACAATGCCATGACCGTAGTTTGGCAGGTGGACTAGGATGAGTTGGAGGTTGAGGTGGGAGAGGGGCAGGAGGGACGAAGATGGGTTGGAGTGGGTAGCTAGGAGCTCAGCGGAAAGCAACCAGTTTGTTGGTCAGGAATGCAGAAGAGATTGGTGGGGGTTGCATGGGATAGACATGTGGGCACTTGTGTCGGAGTCAGGGGAACCAGTGCACAGTTAAGGCAATATGGAGACAGGAGTTGGGAGGGGTGATAGGCCAGAGGAAGGGGAAACTGTTGGATGGAGGATGTGGGAACAGTAGGTGAATGGAGACTGAGGCCAGGAAGGTTACAGGAACAAAGGATGTGTTGCAAGGATAACTCCCATCTGCATAGTTCAGAGAGGGAAGGACCCATATGGTGTTATGGGAGTGAAAGATGTGTTGCAAGGATAACTCTTAATCACATAGTTCAGAAAAGCTGGTGGTGAGGGAAGGATCCAGATGGCACAGGCTGTGAAACAGCATTGAAATCAAGCATTTTGTGTCAACAGGATGGTCAACTATGTTCTTGGCCACAGTTTGGCAGTGGTTATTCATTCAGGTGGACATCTGGGTGGTTGTCATACCAACATAAAAACTGTGCAGTGATTACAGCAGAGTAGGTGAGGATATGATATGGGAAGTCTGTTTGCAAATTAGGTTGGAGGATGGAGGGTGTTAGTACCTTTCTGTGAAGGTCTTTATGAGACCTTCAGTATACTGGGCAAGAGAGTTCTCATCAATGCAAATATGCCATCCATTGGTGGCCAGGCTGTATGAAAGGGATTTTTTGGTGTGGAAGTGATGACAGTTGTCAAAAAGTAGGTACTGTTTTGTTCTTCAGCATTGACCATTGTTATGACACTCTTACAAAGTTGGATGAACCAAAGAGATAGAGAAGAACTGAAGAAGAGCTTTACACTTCATCATGAGTTTGTTTAGCAAGTGTAAAAGACCATCAGAAATGCCCAGTACACTTGAATTGGGTACTAAAACATTGATATTTCATTCAATCATTAACATGCTGTTGACATGTGTCATTATCTCTTTATCATAACAACAAAATTTTAATTGCACCATATGCATACAAATGATTATTATTATAGATATAATTTCTTCAGTCTTGAACATCAAGATGTTGTTTTGACTTAAAGTTAATTATTTTAGGAGATATGATGAATTGAAGATATCATAAATTTGTTGGCATGCAAAAGTATGTGTGTCAAAATTAAAGCTTAAAAAAACAACAGTTCAGTAGTCAGTTTTGTGGGCTCAGTAGTCCTGATAGTCAGAGAAAGGAATTAGTTTATCTTAAAATTTGATAGCTCAAAAGCTTATAGTCAATTAAGATTTGATTTCAAAGCACTGCTCATTTTTGTATCAGGCAATATTACTAAAATCTGTTTTGATTATATTGTAGCCAGAATTTTCTGAATGCAGTGATATTCCTATGTCTTGTATTTTAAAGGAAAAATTACAACTTTACATTTTTGTTAAATAGATTATAAATGACAGTTCTATTGGAAGCCAGAGAAACTTAACTACAAATTAATTTAAGAGATGAAAAAGTAGTGTCTTGTGTTTTTGCAAAATAAAAAGTTACATCATTTCATACATGAAATCATTAGTCATAAAAATATGGTCTGGTTAACTCTATAATGCTCATTCTTTAGTATTGTTATTCTAGTTCCCATGTTCTTGTTGTTGTTGTGGTCTTCAGTCCTCAGACTGGTTTGATGCAGCTCTCCATGCTACTCTATCCTGTGCAAGCTTCTTCATCTCCCAGTACCTACTGCAACCTACATCCTTCTGTATCTGTTTAGTGTATTCATCTCTTGGTCTCCCTCTACGATTTTTACCCTCCACGCTGCCCTCCAATACTAAATTGGTGATCCCTTGATGCCTCAGAACATGCCCTACCAACCGATCCCTTCTTCTAGTCAAGTTGTGCCACAAACTTCTCTTCTCCCCAATCCTATTCAATACCTCCTCATTAGTTACATGATCTACCTATCTAATCTTCAGCATTCTTCTGTAGCACCACATTTTGAAAGATTCTATTCTCTTCTTGTCCAAACGAGTTATCGTCCATGTTTCTCTTCCATACAAATACTTTCAGAAACGACTTCCTGACATTTAAATCTATACTCGATGTTAACAAATTTCTCTTCTTCAGAAATGCTTTCCTTGCCATTGCCAGTCTACAATTTATATCCTCTCTTATATAAAAAAAAATGAAGCTGTGAATTGTCATCAAAAGGTGAAGCAGACAAGACAATTGGACAGTTTATTCACAATAGTGTAGACTATTCCACTCACAATTGTGAAATACTATTTGAAAAGTGTTCACAGCAATAACACATGGAGAAGATGGACACAGTAAGAAACTGGGTGCAGCCAGATATGTTTCAGTACCACTATTGGAAGAGCCTCACTCCCAAGATCCTGGGACCACAAATTCCAATACAAATTAATAAATGTATTAGACAATATTACTTTCTCCCACCTACATCTTCCCTAATTACCATGCATGCAAAGTTAATGAAATTTAGTTATATACAGAGTAGTACCAAACGTTTCCCTTCCTGAACACTATCTAAGCTTAGGGTAGTTTCAGGAGAAGTTATTCTGATGCACTATCCAGAAACTGCTTCTGGTTACTACAGAAGAATACCATACAGTGTAAAAACTTACCTTTCCAATCATTTTATGTGAGATAAATTTGACTGAGTTGCTGTTGTTGTTATCATGATTAATATATGACATTCTGATATTTATACTTGTAACAGTGAACCTCTGGAACATTTATCTTAGCTCTACTAATTAATTGATGTAAAGATATACCAAGTGATGCAAGTGATGGCCCTGATGCTGTAAGTGCTCCTCTGATTTCTGGTCTTCCGATTTCAGTTGTGTACACAACAGCTGGACTCGTTCCCATACCTGCAATTTGTAACTGTTGAGTGATGAAAAACATCTTTCTAATGAAGTGCAGCATCTATCTAAAACAGCTACTTACAGTATTAATGATTACAGTGCTTAAGTTATGTCACTGACTGTAATGTACTGTTTTGTATTTTCACTTAAGATTACCATAGATCAGTGTCACCCTTACAATGAGAAGCTAACATTTAAAAATCATTGACTCCTTAACACCTTTCCATTTATACTTCCCACCTGCTTTTAAGTTTGTAACATTCTCTACATCACTGTCAGTATGTATGCAAACAGGTATATGTTGTGAAAAGGGGTAAAATGTCTGTACAAGTGTGAAAATTTACTTAACTAGGAACCTCACAGGATGTGACACTATCAGCAATTAAAACTTCAGAATCTATAAATTTTCTGTATGATTATAACTAGACAATAACACTCTGTTTTTTTAACATAAAAGGGGTTTCAAAACACACCAAAAATACAAAATACTTGAATGCTAGATAGCAGTGATCGCTGAATCACTTAAAAAGATAGCTGTATTTCAAAATTTTGATTCATTTTATATGTCTGCAATGCAGAAAACTGTAATTACAGAATTACTGAAACTTCATTAATGGTTGAAATTAAAGTTGTATGAATAGATATATGGAAAGTTTTGGCATTCATGCACAAATTCTGAAGGTGGAATAGTACAGTACAACTGTTTTGTTTTTAACCATTACATTGTTCTCACATTTGTTATTACAACTGATCTATGAAATGGTTTAATCAGTATTGACTTACTCATTTTCAAGGGGTTGAGTAAAGGAATTGAATGTTTAAACACAAATGTTCTTAATGTCAACTCCAGAATAAGACTAGAACATATTCCATCACCATTCACATTTAACGTTTTCATGGTTATTTAAAGGTTTATTCACAACAAAGGAAGTAACATAAAATATTTATATTTTATTAATTATTACACTTAATGACATGACATGATTCTTTCAAGTAAAAATCACTTTTTGTGCAATAAACATCATAATCAGATCCACTGAGAGAAGAAAATGGATTATGTTATGCTGTTTAAAGCTATTTTAAATGAAAACAAGCATGTCAATTTGGGACACTGGATGTAGGCCTGTATTTGACAAGTTTATGAAGGAAGATGTAAATTTCAAGGCAGTAAAAATGTCTGCCAGAATTGCTATTCATTCATTTGTTTGATAAAAAGTGTCTGAATATTTTACAGAAGTATGTTATAATACTGTTGTGTAAAGTCAGTGGCCAGACATCTCAAAACTCCTTTTCAGGGTCTCTGACTCATGTGAGAACACACAATATTTTGACATTCTAATGATATGTGTGTGAGAGAGAGAGCAGGGATAAGGGGAGGGGGTCAGGTGACAGGTGAAGGGAATATACAGTTTGAAATTAACTACTTTACTCAGTAAGTCTTCAGTTAACCAACTGAACTGTTAACTGTTTGATCTCAGCTCTTCAATGTATCTTTGTTAGCTATTTGCATTAAGTATCTCTTATTTGCTCTTCCTTGCAACTTCTCTCTTTATAAACAGTTGTTGCAACTCATGAAAACTGTGGAATAATAAGTTTCTCTGGTATGAACTGTGACTAGAAGGCCCACTAAAAGGTGCTTACTCTTGGCAGGCATGGGCAAAGCATTCAATATCTCTATATAATCCTGGTCAATATATACAACCCATTTGCTGCTCTATACCCCAGAGATTGCAAGGTAATCAAGTTAATATGCAGATTTAGAGCCTGGGAGGAATAATGGCATAATTCTTGAAATACTCTTGTGTTAAAGCAGCAGTACCCTTTGGGATACCACAAGTTGATGGTGCAGTGAGTAATAACTGCAAGGGACCAAATCAGTCTTTGTTGCTAAGTCATACTTGTTGGGCAATATATGCCACATACTAAAGAATGAGATCCTGGGCTATGAACTTGGTTATTGTCACCTGAAATTATTAAACCATTTCCACCACTTTCTTATTTAGCTAGAAACATACTACTTCATGATAGTCAAAGAGTGTTTCTGTGGCACAGCAATTAGCATTGCCAACTACTGTCATTGATGTCCCAGATTTGGTTCCCTGTAGCAGTCTCATACTTTTCTGTGCTGGAAATTTCTGGAACGTGGTCTACTCAGGCACATGAGGTCAAATGAGGAGCTGCTTAATAATACTTTTCAACCACATAGACTGTTTTTAGTGCTTATTTATCAATTTGTGACTAATACAGTTTCATTGCTCTTAAAATCATTGTTGTACATGAACCCTAATTTTCTTTTATGCTAGGCTGGGAATAGAGCCATACCAAGGTGATCCTGCACCCCTGGCTGAACTACCAAAGCTACACAGTGTTTTGACCCACTAAAGAGCCAAATTCATCCTTGAGCTCATGAGGTACTGAGGAGGACAGAAAAATTCATAACATGGCTGCGGAAAGCAAGAAATTTGACTTCAGATGAATAAGCATAATCAAATATGGGCGTAAACAGTTACAATTATTCCTTCAAAAGAGCTTCCAAAACTTGGAAAGACATGACAGCTGACACTGTTGTTACAAGATTCCAAATGCAGTAAAAACATGAAAAGGAAAAATACTCCTAGCGTTAATAATGGCTACTTCTAAAATGCTAAATGACATGTAACCTTCCTACATAGTAACTCTGTTTTGAAGTTCCCCTTACAGGAATGTGCTAGCTATTATTCGACAATCATTGCATAAAAGCAAATTCTGGTGATCCCTGGCACACTAACCATGCCCAAATTTGCCAAAAAGTGGACACACCTGTGTTCACTGGTAAGTTAATCAACAAAACTTTAATTTGACAAATGATCAACAATTCAAGTCATATCTCCAACACTAGATTCCAAGCTGCTGATATTGAATTTTCATTGGCTACGGAGCATTTTTGGGTTGCTGTTTAGCACCCACATTTTATGTGGGTGATTCAGTGACAATACACACATTCAGAAGGCTTATTATGGCAGTTAATCCAGTCTAAAGGCTTATCAACAATCGGAGCAAAATGGTAGCCTTTGGCAACCATGTGAAGCTGAATTAGAACTAGGTGTTGCTGGGGAAGGTTGACATGATTCAATACCATAGTTTATTGTCTTTGTGTCTCGCCATGTCACTGTGGGATAAATTTGTAGAGTGCTAACATCGACATAGTGCTCAGGAGTCTAATAGAATGTTGTTGGACTGTACTGAAAGCTGCAGTCTGCATTTTGTTCTGAAAATTTTGTTCTGCAGTGACAGAAACTTCCAGTGTTGAAGCTGTTGCCAGACTTTGCTAGAGGGATGTGTCCAGAAGCTGCAGTACAGACTGCTTGTGTCTGTTGACCTGGGTTGTAAGGAATAACAATGTTATGGATCAGTGAATTTGTGTTGCACTGTTGGCAGTGAGAGTAAGTACAAACAAAATGGCTGTGGTGACCAATCCGTCTATAACCAGCAATCTAGGTCTCATAATTTTGCATCGGCAACTTCCTCCAAGTCTATCTTAGCTGTTGTTACGTGGCTCTTCCACATGAACTGTTTATTACCAAGTCATAACTCTCAGAGAAAGACAAATGATTAGTATTTGCCTGTGACTTTAATTTCTGTAGAAGCACAACATATCAGGAGAAGAAGATTGTGATAACAAAGAAGCAGCCTTTCCATATAGTGAGGCTACATGAAAGTTTGAAAATGATGCTGCAAAAGGCAAAGGTAAAGATAGCTCCCATTCCTGTGACACTTCATTAAAGGATGCCATGGTTGGTGGAGAAGCATTTGATGCTGCTGATTTTCTTATTAACGAGAACTGTATCTGTTCTTAATGGTGTAGTTGCTGTTTGCTTGACTGTTGCTGTGACTGCGCCAACTGGCTGTGCACTTACCACCAGTTTTCTTGTTGTATTTGTAGCTGCTGTTAATACCGCTGCTCTTGTGGTTTTAATTGTCGCTGTCCTTGACTGACTCTCTCTTGCTGCACAAACTTCAAAATGTCCATGTTCTTAATGCACTGCATCAGTTCATAATGTTTTAGGTCTTTTTTGTGCCAAGACAAGTTTAGTATCCTCACTGGATGAAAGCACAATATCTTCTGGTGATGTAAGCTAGGAGGAAAGTGTGTGCACTTTCCTCATCCAGTTATGCTGATGTTTCCAAAGCTTTCTGCTAGCTGACATTACTTTCACACAAAGTTACTCACTTTATTTTGATTTTTCTCCCAATTTGCTATTGTGGCTTTGTACACTATTCATGATTCTAGGCTACCACATTTAGATTACTCTTGTTTTTTTCATCGACCACTTGGTCATTTTGGTCAACCGCCATTTCATCAGAAAACGACTCGTGGTTCTCCCACACCTTGGTAGAGTGTTACTACAGTGGTGACGAGGCTGACTCTTGTAATGATACTGGTAGATCAAAAGGTTTTGGAGTATAGGCAACATCAAATGACGCAGCAAGAACAGCAGCAGGACCAGTTGTGGCTGCAGCAACAACTGCAGCAGGAGCAGCTCAACCAAAAGGCAGAGCTGGTTTACAACGTGAGCATGCAGCCACTGAGATGAGCACCTGTTGGGTGGCCTTCACCCAAACCCCCACCGTTCTCTGTGTTTGATGACTGTATGCAGGGTGTTACAAACAGGTACGGCCAAACTTTCAGGAAACATTCCTCACACACAAATAAAGAAAATATGTTATGTGGACATGTGTCCGGAAACGCTTAATTTCCATGTTAGAGCTCATTTTAGTTTCGTCAGTATGTACTGTACTTCCTAGATTCACCGCCAGTTGGCCAAATTGAAGGAAGGTAATGTTGACTTCGGTGCTTGTGTTGACACGCGACTCATTGCTCTACAGTACTAGCATCAAGCACATCAGTACGTAGCATCAACAGGTTAGTGTTCATCACGAACGTGGTTTTGCAGTCAGTGTAATGTTTACAAATGCGGAGTTGGCAGATGCCAATTTGATGTATGGAGTAGCACGGGGCAATAGCCGTGGCGCGGTACGTTTGTATCGAGACAGATTTCCAGAACGAAGGTGTCCCGACAGGAAGACGTTCGAAGCAATTGATCGGCGTCTTAGGGAGCACGGAACATTCCAGCCTATGACTCGTGACTGGGGAAGATCTAGAACGACGAGGACACCTGCAATGGACGAGGCAATTCTTCGTGCAGTTGACGATAACCCTAATGTCAGCGTCAGAGAAGTTGTTGCTGTACAAGATAACGTTGACCACGTCACTGTATGGAGAGTGCTGCGGGAGAACCAGTTGTTTCCGTACCATGTACAGCGTGTGCAGGCACTATCAGCAGCTGATTGGCCTCCACGGGTACACTTCTGCGAATGGTTCATCCAACAATGTGTCAATCCTCATTTAAGTGCAAATGTTCTCTTTACGGATGAGGCTTCACTCCAACGTGATCAAATTGTAAATTTTCACAATCAACATGTGTGGGCTGACGAGAATCCGCACGCAATTGTGCAATCACGTCATCAACATAGATTTTCTATGAACGTTTGGGCAGGCATTGTTGGTGATGTCTTGATTGGGCCCCATGTTCTTCCACCTACGCTCAATGGAGCACGCTATCATGATTTCATACGGGATACTCTACCTGTGCTGCTAGAACATGTGCCTTTACAAGTACGACACAACATGTGGTTCATGCACGATGGAGCTCCTGCACATTTCAGTCGAAGTGTTCATACGCTTCTCAACAACAGATTCGGTAACCGATGGATTGGTAGAGGCGGACCAATTCCATGGCCTCCACGTTCTCCTGACCTCAACCCTATTGACTTTCATTTATGGGGGCATTTGAAAGCTCTTGTGTACGCAACGCATGTATCCTCGCTAACGGAGGGCATTTTGAACATTTCCTGTAACAAAGTGTTTGAAGTCACGCTGGTACGTTCTGTTGCTTTGTGTTTCCATTCCATGATTAATGTGATTTGAAGAGAAGTAATAAAATGAGCTCTAACATGGAAAGTAAGCGTTTCTGGACACATGTCCACATAACATATTTTCTTTCTTTGTGTGTGAGGAATGTTTCCTGGAAGTTTGGCCTTACCTTTTTGTAACACCCTGTAGAGAGGTGGCAAAGCTGCCTCCATAGATTTATGTTGTGCTGCAAGATCAGAAACATATCGGATCCCAGAGTCCAAAGCAATTTGTTTCTTTGCAGCAGGAATAGTTTGTAGGAGATCGCGCAAAAGCTATGTCCGTGCACTGGCCCTGAAGCATTAGAAATTATCGAACTGTGCCCTTTGCTGAGTGAGCATTTCTGGCAGCAAATGCATGTTGTGGCAGCGAGATAACAGATTAAGCCATGCAGGAAGCACAGGGACCAATTTTATGGATCCTGGATAGCAGACTTGCAAGGTCTTCCCCAGAAATGCAAGTCTGAATGTGCTAATTGCAGTATCTCATATTCTAATTTGTTGCGTTGAGACGTAGTTGTAAGATTAGCTATGGGCAACTGAGTTCAGACTAGAGCTTTGGAATCATCCTCAAATTTGTCCCTCAGATCAGATGACAATCAAGGTGCAACTACTGAGTCAGAAAACTTTTCTTGCTCCCAAATAGATTTCAGTGGACTTAGTAAACAGATGCAGCCTAGACAGGTGTCTAGAAATAGCAAATGTTCCTTAGATAATAAGAGAAATTCCCCCAGCGAGTCGGACATTTCACCTGGAAAGATGTATACATAAACAGGATGTCTCAAACCTTTTGGGTCAAACTAAAACAGGTGCTTGAGACAGGGAACCAATGGTTGGAAATGTGTATTTATGTGTTACATACACAATGTACACCACATAACAACATCATAGCTCACAGTAACTGTTCAAAGTGAAGACCAGCAGTGTCAGTGCACGAATGGCAATGGCGCATGAAGTTCTGCTGCACTCTCTCAAAGATACCTGGTGTCTGTTGTACCAGGACACAGGCAACTTGGACCCTAGCAAGCTGGTCTTTATCCATTTCTATGGGGGGTTTCATACTCCAACATCTTGATGTAACCCCAGAGGAAAAAGTCCACAATTATGAGAATTGGTGATCACACTGACTATGGGACAGGGCCTCCCATTCCAATCCAACAATGAGGATTGTGTTGTGCAGGTGCTCATGGACATTAACATCGGAGTGGGCTGGTGCACCATCATGTTGAAACAACATCCTTTCACAGAAAACGAGGGGTACAGTCTCCAAGAACTGTGGTGGTACATCTCAGTGGAATACTACGTAACATGGCCCAGTGAAATTTGGAGGCAGCAAATAAGGTTCTACTATGTGGGCTTTGACAATGCTCGCCCATATGTTGACAGAGAATTGTTACTGGTGGCCACCAATATGGGTGGCACGAGGATTGTCCTCACTCCAGACATGGCTGTGGTAGCTGTTGGAAACACCACCACTGGTGAATGAGACCCCATCTGAGAACAATACAAACTGTATGAAATTTGGCACTAAAACACTGTTGTGGATAATCCATCGACAGACGTGAACATGGGCAAGTCCATTATAGGGATGTTTTTGTCGTGTAACCACTCCCCCACAGGCCGTGCATTATCAACAGGTGCTCGATCGTGTTGAAAGATCAAATCGCCATCCCTGAATTGCTCTTCAACACTGGGAAGGAAGAAGGTGCTTAAAACATCAAAGAGCCACGCAAAACAGCAAGGAGTGCCTTCCATGAAAAACACGACCATACCATAACACCACCGCTTTCGAATTTTACTGTTGGCACTACACACGCTGGCAGACGACGTTCACCGCGCATTCGCCATACCCACACCCTGCCATCGGATCGCCACATTTGAGTACCGTGATTCGTCACTTCACACAACGTTTCTCCACTGTTCAATCGTCCAGTGTTTATGCTCCTTACACCAAGCGAGGCGATGTTTGGCATTTACCAGCGTGATGTGTGGCTTATGAGCAGCCGCTCGGCCACGAAATCCAAGTTTTCTCATCTCCCGCCTAACTGTCATAGTACTTGCAGTGGATCCTGATGCAGTTTGAAATTCCTGCGTGATGGTCTGGATAGATATCTGCCTATTACACATTACGAGCCTCTTCAACTGTCGGCGGTTCTGTCAGTCAACAGACGAGGTCAGCCTGTACACTTTTGTGCTGTACGCGTCCCTTCACGTTTCCACTTCACTATCACAGCGGAAACAGTGGACCAAGGGATGTTCAGGAGTGTAGAAATATCGCGTACACCCAATCACCTGACCAGGTTCAAAGCCCGTGAGTTCCGGGGAGCGCCCCATTCTGCTCTCTCACGATGTCTAATGACTACTGAAGTCGCTGATATGGAGTAACTGGCAATAGGTGGCAGCACAATGCACCTAATATGAAAAACGTATGGTTTTGGGGGTGTCCGGATATTTTTGATCACATAGTGTGTATCTGTATGTATAACTGTATGCTCATTCAGAAGTCAAGTATGATAACTCATGCGTAACGTTATACACTCCTGGAAATGGAAAAAAGAACACATTGACACCGGTGTGTCAGACCCACCATACTTGCTCCGGACACTGCGAGAGGGCTGTACAAGCAATGATCACGCGCACGGCACAGCGGACACACCAGGAACCGCAGTGTTGGCCGTCGAATGGCGCTAGCTGCGCAGCATTTGTGCACCGCCGCCGTCAGTGTCAGCCAGTTTGCCGTGGCATACGGAGCTCCATCGCAGTCTTTAACACTGGTAGCATGCCGCGACAGCGTGGACGTGAACCGTATGTGCAGTTGACGGACTTTGAGCGAGGGCGTATAGTGGGCATGCGGGAGGCCGGGTGGACGTACCGCCGAATTGCTCAACACGTGGGGCGTGAGGTCTCCACAGTACATCGATGTTGTCGCCAGTGGTCGGCGGAAGGTGCACGTGCCCGTCGACCTGGGACCGGACCGCAGCGACGCACGGATGCACGCCAAGACCGTAGGATCCTACGCAGTGCCGTAGGGGACCGCACCGCCACTTCCCAGCAAATTAGGGACACTGTTGCTCCTGGGGTATCGGCGAGGACCATTCGCAACCGTCTCCATGAAGCTGGGCTACGGTCCCGCACACCGTTAGGCCGTCTTCCGCTCACGCCCCAACATCGTGCAGCCCGCCTCCAGTGGTGTCGCGACAGGCGTGAATGGAGGGACGAATGGAGACGTGTCGTCTTCAGCGATGAGAGTCGCTTCTGCCTTGGTGCCAATGATGGTCGTATGCGTGTTTGGCGCCGTGCAGGTGAGCGCCACAATCAGGACTGCATACGACCGAGGCACACAGGGCCAACACCCGGCATCATGGTGTGGGGAGCTATCTCCTACACTGGCCGTACACCACTGGTGATCGTCGAGGGGACACTGAATAGTGCACGGTACATCCAAACCGTCATCGAACCCATCGTTCTACCATTCCTAGACAGGCAAGGGAACTTGCTGTTCCAACAGGACAATGCACGTCCGCATGTATCCCGTGCCACCCAACGTGCTCTAGAAGGTGTATGTCAACTACCCTGGCCAGCAAGATCTCCGGATCTGTCCCCCATTGAGCATGTTTGGGACTGGATGAAGCGTCGTCTCACGCGGTCTGCACGTCCAGCACGAACGCTGGTCCAACTGAGGCGCCAGGTGGAAATGGCATGGCAAGCCGTTCCACAGGACTACATCCAGCATCTCTACGATCGTCTCCATGGGAGAATAGCAGCCTGCATTGCTGCGAAAGGTGGATATACACTGTACTAGTGCCGACATTGTGCATGCTCTGTTGCCTGTGTCTATGTGCCTGTGGTTCTGTCAGTGTGATCATGTGATGTATCTGACCCCAGGAATGTGTCAATAAAGTTTCCCCTTCCTGGGACAATGAATTCACGGTGTTCTTATTTCAATTTCCAGGAGTGTATGTTAGCCTATCTGTTTCTATTATTTACATGTTAAGACAAAGTACTTGTGCACTGAACAATAATTAGTAAAAATTTGACTCGTTCTAAATCCAGAGATATATTTTCATATGGATCTATAGAACTCGAAATAAATAAATAAAGCAAAAGTGCTGAACGGGGACTCGAATCTGTAACCTTGTCTTTTGTCAGTCTATTTTTGGGTGTTTAATATCTGCTCAAACTACTATGGCGTGTATCGTGATCGTATGTGCTACTAAAATGATGTTGTTTCTGCAGGATGAGTCTGCTGATCCATAGACTAATAACAACAACTTTTTATACGTTTATTGGGTATTCTCAGCCACATTATTTCCCATGTAGTGTGAATTTCTACTTTAGTTGACTTAGTTTTCTGTCGTCTTGCACTAGTACGCTACCTATCGTCTGATATGATCTGTATTTTCGGTAAATACTCACGTTTACCCTCTAGATATCACTATTATCAATTTATGGTTTTCGGACGCTCAGTTAAATAAATTGGTGATGCACTCCTGAGTCCTTCAATGGGACCCCACAGGTTTCATCCCTATGGTCCAAGACAAGGAGTCAAAATCAAGATTTCCATAGAATCGCCAATGTAGTTGCCTCAGGAATTGCACTCGGTACAAACCTAAAGATCGAGTCAGACTATGAGCTTCGTCGAAGCGCCAAGAGCATGGCCAGTTGGTTTAACCTTGTTTGACAATCGTCAAGATGAACCACTTACAACTTCAGAACCGAGCGGCTCTCAGTTTGTGGCTAGTTACCATCCTGTGCCTTGAATTACTGTTTGGATAGCCTCTTCAGTATGTTAAATGAGTCCCCAGCGTATGCAGTCAATGTAAACGGTATTTCTTCGTATCCATTGTCACCACTGCACTAAGGGAACTACAGTCCCCGTCAGCACTGGATTTAATATGACATGGGATGTTAAAGGCTTTCCAACAAAACAAATGCGTCACATTGGCTCAGATTCAGTGCACATGGTATCTAATTCCGTCACTCACAATTTCGTGTTACTCCAAATTTCGCAGCATTCGAGCATACTTGAGGAATGCACTTAGCTAAATTGTAAAATCGTATACTTAGGACAAACTGTTTGTGACAAGCTGAGCTGAAAATTATACCAGGATAGTGGCTTTTTAATTACGCTATAAAAGGGTACCATATTTTTGAGAATAGATAATTTTCCACATAAGCTCAAGACAGTCAGAGATGTTGCAAGTATCTGTATTACAGAAAAAATTAATGTTTGTATTCACTTAATGTTTACGCCAGAGCATATATGATATTGAGACACATGTACTTATGAAAGTCATAAATCCTAAAGACTCTAGCAGGATTCTCAGTAATAATAATGAAAAAACACTTACCTCCTGATATTCCAGTCAGTATACGTCCAATAAATATAGGTAGGAAACTTTGTCCAACAGCAACTAATATCCACCCAGCTGCACATGGGATAGCAGCCATTTTTATCGCGTTCAGTCGTCCATATGCTTCCATGAGGATACCTCCAAGTAATGCTCCAATCGGTACGACAAGAACTAAGACACTTGCTAAAAATGTTAAATAATATTTAGTGCACAAACCAGAATGAACATCAATAAGCTCAAATAATTTTTATGTGTAAAGGAAATCTTTCATATATAACTGCTTGCGAGTAAATAATTCTCATATAGATACTAATAAGAAGATAATTAAGTATAATAAAGCTACATCTCTTTTTAGAACATCGTGAATCAATAAAAGGCCTAGAAATTAGATATTCCGTGACACTAGTAATAACTGATAAATATTCTGGCAATAAACCCATCTAGACATAAAAAGAAATGGTATTATAAGTATATGGTTGTCTGAACTCGAATGCAGTACTCCTCTGTTCAGTGAAAAAAACCTCACCACAGAATAAATCCAGCATTCGTTTCGATCCAAACATTATTGTACAGATTACCATATGATGGAGAACTCTCGAGGGTTTACAATGAGTAGAAACTGAAAGTACATATACCGAATTGCTTTGTAATGTATAGTGCTGGCTATTAAAATTGCAGCACCACTAAAACGGGATGCAACAAAAGTCAAATTGGCATTAAATATGCCACATTTTTCGACAGGCAAATTATTAGCATTTCAGCACAACCACACAGATTAGGCAGGAGCAACATCATCTAAATTTTGTATATAAGGAACTATTAAACAGCACATTCCGAATTCAGAAACCAGATTTGAACCTCGGTTTTTTTGTGAGAAGTTCTCATGTACTCGTACTAAGGAGTGTGGAGAAATTGTACCCTGTCTCATTCTGTGATGCCACTGCTCGCATTGGTCGGTATCTCGTGACTGACTTGGGAATATGGTCTCGGTGCGTTCAAGAGGGCCATGCTGAACGCCATGCAAGATCTTCAAGACCCCAAGCGACTAGCGCCTGAGAGGATACATACAAAGATTCAGGAAACGTGCTTGTTTGCAGCAAGACAAGTATCCATGTGGACAGTACAATAACGTCTGCGGCACCACGGACTATTACCATGGCGACCACTGCTATGGCTTCCCTCGATGAATCAATGGAGAGAGGCCTGCCGACAGTAGTGTGCCCATCGACAACGCTTAACACTGGAGTAGCACCACATTGTCTTTTCTCGTGAGTCACGATTCTGCATCGTGAGAGACTTATCTATGTATGGCGGCTCGCCGGCCGAAGTGGCCGTGCGGTTCTAGGCGCTGCAGTCTGGAACCGCGAGACCGCTACGGTCGCAGGTTCGAATCCTGCGTCGGGCATGGATGTGTGTGATGTCCTTAAGTTAGTTAGGTTTAACTAGTTCTAAGTTCTAGGGGACTAATGACCTCAGCAGTTGAGTCCCATAGTGCTCAGAGCCATTTGAACAATTTTTTTTTATGGCGGCTCCTAGGAGAATTAACGTTGCCACACTGGATTTTTCATCATCATACTGTTTGAGCACGTGGCATGATGGTATGGGGATGGCACTGAGTACACAGAACGATCACCCTGGTCTGCATAGGCAGTAATTTTGACAGTAGGTGTTACATTGATGACATGTTAAGACCGGTGGCTGTATCCTATCTTGGAGGACTCTGCAAAGTTATCTTTCAACGGGATAACGCAAGATCGCATGTTACCTGTGCTGTCCTGACCTACCTCTATACAGAGCGTGTTCGGCCGTCAGTATGATAGCACCTACTCCAAATGTCTTACCCACTGAAAACATGTGGGCATGGATTGCGGAGAGACTAATAATACTCCACGACTCACAAACCACTACGGTTGATGAGATGAAGTGGCATGTAGTGACATAACCATATCTCACATCTAAGACCAGTTGACTTGATGTCCAGTGGGCGCTGATGACCACGCTGTTTAGCGCCCGTAAACCTCAAACACACACACACTTGATGTCCAGCAGGGGGTGGCAGATCTGTATATTAAATTTCGCATCCTGTATACCCTGAATCACAGATGTGTTCTTCCTACTATATGCACACAATAAGTACAATTTCGTTATTTGTTGTCCTTTCCGGTGTTGCAGTTTTAACAGCCAGTAAGGTACAGGGTGGTTATACGTGTAAATAAACTTTCGCTTCTTGAGCCAGGGTAGACTGAAAACCATTTACCTTATGGGTATACAACTTTGTAGTAATGTGCGCTGCGCTGCAGGATTTGCGTTGTTAGTAGTGTTATGCGATGAATTGCTGTTAAGCAGTTTTTATGTAATGCCTTGCCGGTACTAGAACGGCGACGTAGGGTTGAAGCACATTTGCAGACAGTACACATGGATTTGGACAAGACGAACAGGGCTTTATTCGTAAATTTCTTATCAAAACAACAACAATAGTGCTGCTACACATCGCGATTATCGACCCATTAAAGAAATACTGATAGGTCCTTTTTCCGCACCGGGATTGAACAAGATGATTCGGAAGTTCGAACTAACTTGCGCTTTTGGAATTCTTCTTGGGAAACACAGACGCCCAGTTGCTGGACAAATAGTTGAAGAAGTTACTGTTGCTATGAGTGAGAATTCTAGAAGCAGTGTGCCATATTTAAGTAGCGCTCGAGCTGAGTCCCGACAACTGAATATCCCACGGTCCACCGTTCTAAAAGTACTGCAAACAGTTGTGAAATGGTATCTTAAGTGCATTTTGAGGCTGTCTTAAATGCAGGTGGTCGTCATATTGAGTAACATTTGTAAACTAGAATATAAACGTGGTAGACAGTGAACAAATGTTAACCTCTTATGTCGAAATGAGAATGTGTTTGATTCAATGGTTCATTCGCGATTTCTCTTCTTCGTGTCCTTATAAATGTTTCTACAAAAGTTTCGTTGCCCCACAATCACTCGTTTTACCAGGGGCCCGTCTCTGGTACCGAATGTTTAATTATAACTGCCCTTTACATTAGATAAACTTTTATATTCTTTAAAGTGAAAGTTAGGGAACACCAATAAGGGAAAGGATCAATTACATGTAACTTAAAGTTAATTACAGGTCCAATACAACTAGTCCTTTCAAATTCAGAAGCAATTGTAGTGGACCTATAATTACTACCGAACGGCCTTGCCTCAGTGGTTACACTGGTTCCCATCGGATCATCAAAGTTACGCAATGTCGGGCTTCGCTAGCACTTGAATGGGTGACCGTCTGGGCCTGCCGAGAAATGTTGGCAATTGGTGTGCACTCTGTCCTTGTGAGGCCAATAGAGGAGCTACACTATGTGATGAAAAGCATCCGGACACCTGGCTGGAAATGACTTACAAGTTCGTGGCACCCTCCATCGGTAATGCTGGAATTCATTATCGTGTTTGCCCACCCTTAGCCTGGATGACAGCTTCCACTCTCGCAGGCATACGTTCAATCAGGTGCTGGAAGGTTTCTTGGGGAATGGCAGCCCATTCATCACGGAGTGCTGCACTGAGGAGAGATATCGATGTCGATCGGTGAGGCCTGAGACGAAGCCGGCGTTCCAAAACTTCCCAAAGGTGTTCTATAGGATTCAGCTCAGAACTCTGTGCAGGCCAGACCATTACAGGCACGTTATTGTCGATCCACAGGCCGTGCATTATGAACAGGTGCTCGATCGTGTTGAAAGATGCAATCGTCATCCCCGAATTGCTCTTCAACAGTGGGAAGCAAGAAGGTGCTTCAAACATCAATGTAGGCCTGTGCTGTGATAGTGCCACGCAAAACAACAAGGGGTGCAAGCCCCCTCCATTAAAAACAAGATCACACCATAACACAAGCGCCTCCGAATTTTACTGATGGCACTACACACGCTGGCAGATGACGTTCACCGGGCATTCGCCATACCCACACCCTGCCATCGGCTTGCCACATTGTGTACCGTGATTTGTCACCCCACACAACGTTTTTCCACTGTTCAGTCGTCCAATGTTTGCCCTCCTTACACTAAGCTAAGCGTCGTTTGGTACTTACTGTCGTGATGTATGGCTTATGAGCAGCCCTCGACCATGAAATCCAAGTTTTCTCATCTCCCGCTTAACTTTCATAGCACTTGCAGTGGATCCTGATGCAGTTTGGAATTCCTGTGTGATGGTCTGGATAGATGTCTGCTTATTTCACATTACGACCCACTTCAACTGTCGGCGGTCTCTGTCAGTCAACAGACGCGATCGGCCTGTACGCTTTTGTGCTGTACATGTCCCTTCACGTTTCCACTTCACTATCGCATTGGAAACAGTAGACTAAGGGATGTTTAAGAGTGTGGAACTCTCGCGTACAGACGTATGACACAAGTGACACCTAATCACCTGACCACGTTCGAAGTCCATGAGTTCCGGGGAGCGCCCCATTCTGCTCTTTCACTATGTCTAATGACTACTGAGGTCGCTGATGTGGAGTACCTGACAGTAGGTGGCAGCACAATACACCTAATATGAAAAACGTATGTTTTGGGGGTGTCCAGATACTTTTGATCTCATAGTGTATTTGATTGTTAAGTAGTGACTCCAGTCTCGAAAACTGACAACAGCCAGGAGAGCGGTGTGCTGACCACATGCCGCTCCATATCTGCATCCAGTGACGCCTATTGGCTGAGGATGACACATCGGTCGGTCGGTAACCTTGAGCCTTCCGAGGTCTGTTCGGATGGAGTTAAGTTTTAGTTCTATAGTTACTAACACTTCATGTTATTTGCAACTTTTCCTTTCCGTTTTTGTTATTTTGTCCTTCACAGTCATTCAGAAGGGTCATCCTGCACCTCCGAAAATGAAAAAAAGAAGTTTCGTCACATATGTATTGTCGGCCGGGGTGGCCGAGCGGTTCTAGGCGCTACAGTCTGGAACCGCGCCACCCCTACGGTCGCAGGTTCGAATCCTGCATCGGGCATGGATGTGTGTCATGTCCTTAGGTTAGTTAGGTTTAAGTAGTTCTTAAGTTCTAGGGGACTGATGACCTCAGAAGTTAAGTCCCATAGTGCTCAGAGCCACATATGTATTAATCTCTTTACAAAATCTGTAATACAGAATTCAAACGCGTAAAGATTAGTGTTTGTGTATTTCATAGCACTAAGTGGAATATGGACATGTGCTTTCTATAGCCGGCCGGGGTGGCCGTGCGGTTCTAGGCGCTACAGTCTGGAACCGCATGACCCCTACGGTCGCAGGTTCGAATCCTGCCTCGGGCATGGATGTGTGTGATGTCCTTAGGTTAGTTAGGTTTAAGTAGTTCTAAGTCCTAGGGGACTGATGACCTTCGAAGTTAAGTCCCATAGTGCTCAGAGCCATTTGAACCATTTTTTGCTTTCTATATGTAATGAACTACACCACGCAGTAAACGTTTGTAATTTACACAATCAGGTTTATTTACTGACTCCACTAAGAGACAGTAATAGTTATAGTGATGGAAATTGATTTCGAATACTGAAAGCGATCTGAACAGCAACCGCTATATCAGGGAGACCTCAGAGTCTGAGATACTGCAGCTCCTTCAGACGGCTCCACATATCGCGTATCAGCAGTACAACGATGGGCCACCAGAGAGGACGAATGTGCAAGTCTTCTTTGGTTACCAATGCTTCCTTGGCTTGCATATTCACCTGACACGTCGCAAAGACGCACTGAGTGATCAAAATCTTCTGCAATCCCAATCATTTGTCATGCACCTAGTCTATGGAGTAAAACTCACTTCAGTCACCTGTCTCTTCTGTGTTACAGTCATCGATAGCCTTTGTAACATACGGTGTGATATCACATACTGAGGCTGAAATACAGTATCGTCAGTGGAGACAAACTGTCGTACACATCCTATCTGTTCTACCCATTTTAGTAACCCATCGTTTTTCACTAAAGAAATTCTTAACATAATATTGAATTTTCCAGATAACCTGTTGGTGTTTCTGCAGGTCTGTTTATCATTGCAAGATTACGCAGTGTGCACAGTTTTCAAGAGGCGAACTAAGACAGGATTTTGTGTGGTCTGTTAACGCTGGATTTTATGTTTTTGCTCGAAAACATCGCATTTCTTCGAAGTCGATGGGCTCTGCTGTGTGGGATTTTGATGCTCTCCTGTAAGATTTTGTGGACATATGAAGTTCGTGCTACTTCAGAGATTTTGTTTTTAGGCCCAGTGGGGTAGGTGATGTGACAGTTTCATTGCCAATCATTACAATTATACGAAACGTCAAAAAAGCGTCCCGGCATTCGCCTTAAGAGATCTAGGGGAAACATTGAAAACTCAATCCTGTATAGCCGAATAGGGCTTTGAGCCGCAGTCGTTCAGAATACGAGTGAAATTAAGCGAAACAACGCATTAAAATTATTACGTCTGTGCTGCAATAGTGTTTGATCGCAAAGAATGGCAGTATAAGGGCCAAAGAAGGCTAAAGGGTGTAATCTAACATGTCTTCACAGACATCAGGTATACGGCCTCCAGACTACCAGGTCACAAGTTGTCAAACAGTGAACATGTTGCTGTTGTTGTATTGCAGTAGAAATGCCGGAACATCCAATCCGTATTTTCGAATCTCCTGTGTGAGATACGAAAAAGTATACTATTGATATAAGGAGTCCAAACAGGTATATTTAAATCTAGCATCAACCGCATTATTTGAGATGTAGATTCTCAGATAGTGACAATAAAGGTAATTTTGCACAAGCTTTTCGACAGATAAGAAAACTTTTCTAAAGTGGGGTTCAGATGTTTCCCTGATGAATAATTTATTTTTAACTAAGGTATAGACCACAGGGAAGTAAACTACATTTAAAATATGAATAAAGGACATGAAGAAACAATAACATTGTGCTTCAGAGAAAAGTTTGTTTAGATGCAGCTCAATACTGTGATCTCGCAAGTACGTTTCATTCTACATGTGGTAAACAGTCTATATTAGGGCTGACAGATCATGTGTGTGCATAAACTGATGACGGAAAAGTTCATGCATTGATGTAGAGGAAAGGACGCGCCAACATGATGCTAATGTTTATCTGCAAAGATACACGGGTTCAGAATGTAATCCTTGCAGTACTACCCTAAAGCAGAAGGGAGAGAACAGAAATGAGTGTGTGTCAAAAACGTAACTGAGAACGAGTTCGGCCGTCGTTGGGATGGTAATGATGTTAGTGGAAATACTGTAAGGAGTGAAATGAAATTGCTGTGTCTACAGGGATTCCATGCAGATCCATATGGGGGGACTACTTTACCTCCAGAATATTTTACCCAAGAGGATGGTATCATCTTTAAAACATACAACACAGCTGCAGGTCCTCGCTAAACAGAACGACTGTAATTATTTTCAGCCATAATGGCTATGTTTGTGCACCGTGACTGTGTGGGATAATTATTTATCTCAAGTTTCTACTACCAGACACTTATTATTTTATGCTTAATCTAACATAATGCAACGCGTTTCGAACATGTTCTGTTCATCTTCAGGCGTTTATACATACATACGTACATATAGAGAAATGTTACTTAAAAATAAACAGTCTTAAACTAAATTAATCTAGAACTCTCTGTCCATTGTTTTTTACTGTAGCTGCTGGTGTGGCATTTGGGGGGAAGGAGGGGGGCAGTGTATGGCTAGAAATCGAAATCAGTGATGTCTTTTGCTGGTTTTCTTCCTTGTGGTTGACTATGTATATCACTGCCTGTATAGGATGCAGATAGATTTACATCAGTTATGTGTTACGAAAATAGTGTGAAAGGCTTTTATATGACAGTTCATCACTTACAATTTCATCATCTTGCTGCTTCATTAGCATCGCTGGTGTAATGGCGGAGCTGTTGATTGACATTACACTATTGCACATTATATTTTTTGTTACTGGCTGCCAATTTTTATATTATGCTTCAAACCCTTATTTAGTAGTGTCATTTCTGCCTGACTGAATTCATTGTTAGTTCAATTTACAACTCTTGGCAATCAATGACAAAAAATATAATGTGCAATAATGTAATGTCAATTAACAGCTCCGCCATTGTACCAGTGATGCAAGTGAAGCAGCAAGATGATGGAATTGTAAGTGAACAACTGTCATATAAAAGCCTTTCACACTATTTTCGAAACACATAACTGATGCAAATCTATCTGCATCCTATACAGGCAGTGATATACATAATCAACCACAAGGAAGAAAACCAGCAAAAGACATCACTGATTTCGATTTCTAGCCATACACTGCCCCCCTCCTTCCCCCCAAATGCCACACCAGCAGCTACAGTAAAAAACAATGGACAAAGAGTTCTAGATTAATCTAGTTTAAGACTGTTTATTTTTAAGTAGCATTTCTCTATATGTATGTATGTATGTATAAATGCCTGAAGATCAACAGAACATGTTCGAAACGCGTTGTATTATGTTAGATTAAACATAAAATAAAGAGGGCATCTGTGCTAGGGTCTGTTTCTGTTTATGGGCGATAAATTAACAAACCTATTAAGAAAAAGTTTTTCATTTAATTTCTTCTGTCAAATGGGAAACAAACTTCAAGACCTGAAGAGAAGCTGTGAAGAACTACCTCTAAACTGGAGAACGAACTGAAGTAGTAAAATGTAAGCATGGTATCAAAGAAAGCCGTGGATATGTTCATTTACATGTTTCAATTCACAGGGAATCGAAAAATTTGCCAATGAACTGTTTAATAATAGTACGTATATCGTACGTCGAGGCTTCCACGACCATCACATTCAACATTTGCGGTTCTCCAGACCTTCTTTCACAATGAGCACAGTCGCAACAGATGAAATACGCTACCTGGTCAAAAGTATCCACCTGTTAGTAGATTTTAATATGTGTCCACTCTTCGTCTTTATGACGACTTGAACTGTGCTGGAAATAGTTTCAGTAAGGTGTCTGAATGTCTATGGAGAAATAGCAGCCGAGTCCTCAAGATCCGAAACCAGAGACGGTAGTGATGTTGGACGTTGGTTCTGCAGCGAAGTTGACATGGTAACTCATCCTAAACGTTTTCCATTGGGTTCAGCTCGGGACTCAGGACAGGCCAATCCATAGGAATGTGGTTGTCCACAAACCATTGCCTCACATATGCTGCTTTATGAACGGATGCATTATTATGTTGGTACAATCAATCCTCTTCTACTGCACACAGCTCACAACGGTGTAAAATGGGTTCATATCCTTCTGCAGTTAGCATTTTCTTAAGAGCAATAAAGGGGTCACATCCTAACCACGAAAAATACTCCCATACCATAACACCAGGTTCTTACTTCACTGTTGCCACTACACAAGATGGGCAGCAAGGTCCCCCAGGCATTCGCCAAATCCATTCGCTTACATCGGACTGTCACTTGCTTCCAGTCATCCACTGTCCAGTGGCGCCGCTTGTTACACTATCACAACTGTCGCTTAATATTAACTACAAAAATTTGTGACTCATTAGGAGGTGCTCGGCCAATGTAATCCACTCCTTGAATAGATATGAGGTAATTTGCAGGAGTGATTACCTATTGAAGTCGCGGGGTCCAAACGATACACATCGAACGTGCGACTGTAAATCGATCATGCGACTCTGGTGGCGGTCATTATGATCAATTATTTGTGATCGTCACTTTTATCTGTTTTCATTGTTCCCGTAGTGGCTCTAAGTTACATACCTCCGCGAATTAATGGCAGAAAGGGAATTGTTCCCGTAGCGTACACATCACATGGCCTTTCACATGACGACAACACCTACGACGAGCAAGGTAAGTCATCTCCTTTATAATTACAAGTATTTTTGTAACGGTCTTCTTTTGTCTTTGCTGCAGTGACCACCGTAAACATACTCATAACGCCCGCCACCAGAGTTGCGTGATCGATTTACGATCGCACGTTCGATACGTATCGTTTGGACTCCGCGACTTCGATAGGCAATCATTCTTGGAAATTACCAGATCTGACGTGAAGTTCTCCGCTGGTCTGTTACTATTGTTTCAGGCACTCCAAACTTCAGTATCCATTCAGAGGCGCTTGTGTCACTGTTGCTGACTGCTGGTTTGGCATCGCTCCCATTTCTACGTATATTGAAAAATGATCTATGATTGTCAGTACGTACTTATTCCCTGCAGGTGTTTAATTGATTGGATCTAAAACATCAGTCCCTAGAAAGTCAAATGGTGCTAATGCTTCAGGTAACCTCTACAGTGGTACTCTTGTTCGATACAAATCCGCACTCTGTGCGCACTGTATGCAATTCCACACAAACTGTTTTACGATCGCCTGCTTATTCCTACACCTATATCTTTCTGTTACTCTCCTGTTGGTAGCTCTGCAACTTCCGTGACCCACTAATCTGTGATCATGAGCTTCTTGTAGCATTCTCTTCCTTAGCTTCGCTGGTACCTCTACCCGCCTTCCTAACTTGGTTCCTCTGCGTAGCAACCGATCCTGTATACAAAATTGTGACTACTTAAAATAATGTTTACATTCATCATCCGCTCTCTGTGTCGTTTGCCATTGCTTTTGCTCATTGCCCCCAGTGTGTAATACTGCTACTTTTCTATTTAAGGCATCTGCATTGCCGTGCTTCTTCCAAGTTTTATGTGTGACTTCGAAATCAAATCCACTTAGTCTTACTGCCCATCGCGTCAACGTACTAGAAGGATTCTTTAACCCCAACAACCTTTTTAATGCCGCATCATCTGTTATTAATCTAAACTTTTTACCGTACAGGTAGCATTTGAAATATGTGATTCCATAAATAAAGCTTGAAATCTCTTTCTCCATTTTGGAATAATTTCTTCTGCAGAATTTAGTTGTCTTGAGACGTAAGGTAGCGGATGTTTTACGCCTTCTTCCTCTTGTGGCAACACACAGCCAAGTGCATGGTTTGATGCATCACATGATAAAACAAATTCAGTACTAAAATCCGGAAATATCAATATCGGACTCGATGTTAAAACTTCTTTTAGCTCCTCAAAAGCACGCCGGCACTCTTCTGACCATACACATTTAGTACCCCTTTTGAACTACTGTGTCAACGGTCTAGCAGTGTCTGCAAATCCTTTTGCGAACTGGCGGTAATAGTTTGCGACTTCTAGGAATGGTTGCAATACCTTTACAGATTCTGGTACAGGAAATTCACGTAAAGCTCTACTTAATCTTGTGTCTGTCTTAAAACCATTTTTACTTCTGAAATGAAATAGGTATGCTCCATCACAAAATTAGATTTTTCTGTACGCACTGGTAACTTAGCTGCTTTTAACCTTAGAAATATTTCCCTTAATCACTACATATGCTATTCCGTATCACTCCCATAGACGATTATGTAACAGAGTTACACTAAACATTACCGTCGTTTTAAACTTCTCAGTACTCTGTCGAACAATCTCTGAAATGTTGCATGTGCATTATTTAATCCGAATGGTATTTTTCTGAATTGGTAGTGTCCCAGGGTGCCGAAAACGTTGTTTTGTGTCGATCCCGCTCACAACTTCTACCTGGTGATTACCACTCTTCAAATCCATTGCTGGAAAATATTTACATTGCCCTAAACGAGCCAAGGTTTCTGTGACGTTTGGCAAAGGGTAGGCGTCCGTTATGGTTTTGGCATTTAGGTGTCTGTAATCAAAGCAAATCCTATAATGTCGTGTTTCATCCCTTGATTTTTTTTAACATGACGACTATTTCTGCCCCCATGCATTATTACTTTCTCCAATTATTCCATTTTTCAGCTGTTGATCGAAAAATTCCTCCAAAATTGAGTGCAAGTACCTAGGTATTTTGTATCGTTTGCAGTAGACTGGTGATTCATTTCCCGCTGGTATGCGATGCTTTGTAATATGCGTAGCTCGTAATGGCCTTTTTGGAAAGAATAAATCTTTAAATTCCGAAAGTAATTTTTCCAACCGTTTCCTACTGCTTTCCTCTAGGTGCTTCACTTTGCGTTGTAATGCAGTTTCAATGGCGTCCAGCAAATGTCCGTGGCTGAAACCTCTCGTGTCCTACTCTTCTTCCTCCAGGATATTCATATTAGCGACTAACAACACCTTTGCGCTAAAATTATCTATAAAACTAGGTATCTTCTTTTCACTCTTTATTTCTTCTATGCATACAATACCTCTTGTAAGTAAACAATCCAGATGATCTAATGCTTCATTCTCTTCTAACAGTTCCTACGCACACAAAATTCCTACCAGCAAGCTAGACTCAACACTGATCCAAAGCGAATCGTGCAAATCAAGTCTTAGTATTTGACCATTCGTGGTTTAATCGGTTCGTCTTTCACGACAGACTCCCAGACTCCCCTCACGACATTGCTACACTGGCAATGGCTTCACCTAACTGAAACATTTTTCAGTCACGTTCCACCGTGTGTTGCCGAAGATCGATTGTGGCAAGATGCTGATATAAGAAATCCAATTCCAGAATGATGTAGCCCCTCAATCACATGTGGCACATTCTGTGCACATTGTTTAAGTTGAACCATATCCAGGCAAAAGTCCACGTCCATCGACCCCAACGGTGTGACGTCTTTATCCGCCACTATACGCAATCTGTACCATGGTAGGTCCCATTGCTTACGTTTCACCAGATCATATTGTCGACCGACACATGCGACCCTGTGTCCAGTAGTATCTTACAAATCTTTTTTCCTACTATTCCTCCTATTGCACAATCCAAATCTGCGTAAGATTTCGTAGCATCCAACCTTACTGCGGATGACCATAGGTGAACCTGAGGTTCCCATTGCCGTAACACCATTCTTCCCCGGTTCTCTGCCTCCAAAATTATTATTTCCTCTAACTTTTTTGACATGACCCTGGGGCTGGCGACAATGCCTTCTTACATGTCCTGTTCTTCCACACCTGAAAACATTTTATACTGGCTGCAAACACTCTCCATTTACCCTGCATTCCAATCTAGAAATCTATCTCCTCAATCTTTATAGCTAACCGTATTGCGTGCACAAATCCGTCAGATCCCCTGTCCGTACACGTCTTGACACTTCCGCATGCAATCCTCTTAAAAAAGCATTGAGCGCCATCTGCTCATCTTCTTGCAAAATAATTCCATTGACTTTAGCCTCATGTCCTAATTCATAGGTACATCCATTAATTTTCGGCGCTACAGTCTGGAACCGCGCGACCGCTACGTCCGCAGGTTCGAATTCTGCCTCGGGCATGGATGTGTGTGGTGTCCTTAGGTTAGTTAGGTTTAAGTAGATCTAAGTTCTAGGGGACTGATGACCTCAGAAGTTAAGTCCCATAGTGCTCAGAGCCATTTGAGCCATTAATTTTCCTTATTCTATACGTAAATTGTTCCACAGTTTCCGTATTTCTCTTAGTTATTACTCCTCATTGTTCCCCACATGGTGGCAAGTGAGGAAAGTCTTCAATCCTTCTGCTAGCGTATTTCAGCGTTGGCTGTTGCTATACCATGCCCAGCTGGCTCTGCTTCGCAACACTTGTTGGACATGTTTTGTTTTGCAATGCATAACACTCTTGCCTGCCTGCGGCTGGCTCTGTTACAACTCACTTCCTCTCTGGTGTACTTTTTGACCGAATATGGTCGATACCCCCCCCCCCCCCCCCATGAACCATGGACCTTGCCGTTGGTGGGGAGGCTTGCGTGCCTCAGCGATACAGATAGCGGTACTGTAGGTACAACCACAACGGAGGGGTATCTGTTGAGAGGCCAGACAAACGTGTGGTTCCTGAAGAGGGGCAGCAGCCTTTTCAGTAGTTGCAAGGGCAACAGTCTGGATGATTGACTGATCTGACCTTGTAACAATAACCAAAACGGCCTCGCTGTGCTGGTACTGCGAACGGCTGAAAGCAAGGGGAAACTACGGCCGTAATTTTTCCCGAGGGCATGCAGCTTTACTGTATGATTAAATGATGATGGCGTCCTCTTGGGTAAAATATTCCGGAGGTAAAATAGTCCCCCATTCGGATCTCCTGGCGGGGACTACTCAAGAGGATGTCGTTATCAGGAGAAAGAAAACTGGTGTTCTACGGATCGGAGCGTGGAATGTCAGATCCCTTAATCGGGCAGGTAGGTTAGAAAATTTAAAAAGGGAAATGGGTAGGTTAAAGTTAGATATAGTGGGAATTAGTGAAGTTCGGTGGCAGGAAGAACAAGACTTCTGGTCAGGTGACTACAGGGTTATAAACACAAAGTCAAATAGGGGTAATGCAGGAGTAGGTTTAATAATGAATAGGAAAGTAGGAATGCGGGTAAGCTACTACAAATAGCATAGTGAACGCATTATTGCGGCCAAGATAGATACGAAGCCCACACCTACTACAGTAGTACAAGTTTATATGCCAACTAGCTCTGCAGATGACGAAGAAATTGAAGAAATGTATGATGAAATAAAAGAAATTATTCAGATAGTGAAGGGAGACAAAAATTTAATAGTCATGGGTGACTGGAATTCGAGTATAGGAAAAGGAAGAGAAGGAAACGTAGTAGGTGAATATGGATTGGGGCTAAGAAATGAAAGAGGAAGCCGCCTGGTAGAATTTTGCACAGAGCACAACTTAATCATAGCTAACACTTGGTTTAAGAATCATGATAGAAGATTGTATACATGGAAGAACCCTGGAGATACTAAAAGGTATCAGATAGATTATATAATGGTAAGACAGAGATTTAGGAACAAGGTTTTAAATTGTAAGACATTTCCAGGGGCAGATGTGGACTCTGACCACAATCTATTGGTTATGACCTGTAGATTAAAACTGAAGAAACTGCAAAAAGGTGGGAATTTAAGGAGATGGGACCTGGATAAATTAAAAGAACCAGAGGTTGTACAGAGTTTCAGGGAGAGCATAAGGGAACAATTGACAGGAATGGGGGAAAGAAATACAGTAGAGTAAGAATGGGTAGCTTTGAGGGATGAAGTAGTGAAGGCAGCAGAGGATCAAGTAGGTAAAAAGGCGAGGGCTAGTAGAAATCCTTGGGTAACAGAAGAAATATTGAATTTAATTGATGAAAGGAGAAAATATAAAAATGCAGTAAATGAAGCAGGCAAAAAGGAATACAAACGTCTCAAAAATGAGATCGACAGGAAGTGAAAAATGGCTAAGCAGGACAAATGTAAGGATGTAGAGGCTTATCTCACTAGGGGTAAGATAGATACTGCCTACAGGAAAATTAAAGAGACCTTTGGAGAAAAGAGAGCCACTTGTATGAATATCAAGAGCTCAGATGCAAACCCAGTTCTAAGCAAAGAAGGGAAAGCAAAAAGTTGGAAGGAGTATATAGAGGGTCTATACAAGGGCGATGTAGTTGAGGACAATATTATGGAAATGGAAGAGGATGTAGATGAAGATGAAATGGGAGATACGATACTGCGTGAAGAGTTTGACAGAGCACTGAAAGACCTGGGTCGAAACAAGGCCCCCGGAGTAGACAACATTCCATTGGAACTACTGACGGCCTTGGGAGAGCCAGTCCTGACAAAACTCTACCACCTGGTGAGCAAGATGTATGAAACAGGCGAAATACCCTCAGACTTCAAGAAGAATATAATAATTCCAATCCCAAAGAAAGCAGGTGTTGACAGATGTGAAAATTACTGAACAATCCGTTTAATAAGCCACAGCTGCAAAATACTAACACGAATTCTTTACAGACGAATGGAAAAAGTAGTAGAAACTGACCTCGGGGAAGATCAGTTTGGATTCCGTAGAAATACTGGAACACGTGAGGCAATACTGACCTTACGACTTATCTTAGAAGAAAGATTAAGGAAAGGCAGACCTACGTTTCTAGCATTTGTAGACTTGGAGAAAGCTTTTGACAATGTTGACTGGAATACTCTCTTTCAAATTCTAAAGGTGGCAGGGGTAAAATACAGGGAGAGAATGGCTATTTACAATTTGTACAGAAACCAGATGGCAGTTATAAGAGTCGAGGGACATGAAAGGGAAGCAGTGGTTGGGAAGGGAGTAAGACAGGATTGTAGCCTCTCCCCGATGTTATTCAATCGGTATATTGAACAAGCAGTAAAGGAAACAAAATAAAAATTCAGAGTAGGTATTAAAATCCATGGAGAAGGAATAAAAACTTTGAGGTTCGCCGATGACATTGTAATTCTGTCAGAGACAGCAAAGGATTTGGAAGAGCAGTTGAACGGAATGGATGGTGTCTTGAAGGGAGGATATAAGATGAACATCAACAAAAGCAAAACGAGGATAATGGAATGTAGTCGAATTAAGTCGGGTGATGTTGAGGGTATTAGATTAGGAAATGAGACACTTAAAGTAGTAAAGGAGTTTTGCTATTTGGGGAGCAAAATAACTGATGATGGTCGAAGTAGAGAGGATATAAAATGTAGACTGGCAATGGAAAGGAAAGTGTTTCTGAAGAAGAGAAATTTGTTAACATCGAGTATAGATTTAAGTGTCAGGAAGGCATTTCTGAAAGTATTTGTATGGAGTGTAGCCATGTATGGAAGTGAAACATGGACGGTAAATAGTTTGGACAAGAAGAGAATAGAAGCTTTCGAAATGTGGTGCTAAAGAAGAATGCTGAAGATTAGATGGGTAGATCACATAACTAATGAGGAAGTATTGAATAGGATTGGGGAGAAGAGAAGTTTGTGGCACAACTTGACCAGAAGAAGGGATCGGTTGGTAGGACATGTTCTGAGGCATCAAGGGATCACCAATTTAGTATTGGAGGGCAGCGTGGAGGATAAAAATCGTAGGGGGAGACCAAGAGATGAATACACTAAGCAGATTCGGAAGGATGTAGGTTGCAGTAGGTACTGGGAGATGAAGAAGCTTGCACAGGATAGAGTAGCATGGAGAGCTGCATCAAACCAGTCTCAGGACTGAAGACCACAACAACAACATGGTCGATACGCTTCAGCTGAGATGCATAGGCTACACTCCGTATCTGTTGTTAAGGTGTACTCACATTTGTCTTATACTCAGACGTCCACACCCATCCACTGCCCAGCATGCACTCTTAAATAAGAATGTACAAGCTAAGTGAAGCACATTGGTGGGTGCAGCGGCGTCAGTGGTTCCAATCGACATCAGAAACGCTAGTTACCACAAATGTAGCTCCAGTCACCGTATTGCCACAGCTGCGTGGAGGAACAGCCTGATGCCTTCCGATGATTGGTACGCTACTTACGGTTAGTCTTTTCCCTTTTACTTTTCTTTTTGGCAGTACCTCTGCATACCCATACAGCCCCATCTACCTTTCATTAAGAACAACGATATGATCACGCGAAAGGAAGTTATAAACGTCGGCCGCTGTGACCGAGCGGTTCTAAGCGCTTTAGTTCCGAACCACGCGACTGCTACGGTCGCAGGTTCGAATGCTGCCTCGGGCATGGATGTGTGTGATGTCCTTAGGTTAGTTAGGTGTAAGTGGATCTAAGTTCTAGGGGACTGATGACTTCAGATGTTAAGTCACATAGTGCTCAACGCCATTTTGAACCAAAGTTATAAACGAAGCAACTGCAATTAAACTGAATGGCTATAATGAGGCAGCTCTGACAAGATATCTCAAAATCAGCTTCTTTGCCTGACTGTCAGCTCTGAGAATACATATATTGAGGAGTTTTACACGAAATGCGAAAACAGCGTTAGCAAGAACTGATTGTAGCAGTTGTTTCTATTGTGGGGTGTATTATATACAGCTTCACATGAGTCTTAGTCTGAGAAATGGACGACAGGGGATAAATGGATTTACTTTGCGAACAAACAATTCAATTAACTTTTTTGGAAAGTATTGTTAGTAGTGAAGATATCACAATACGATGACAGTACAACGACGTGTAGGAGGACGATGTTATAAGGAGAGATATAACGCATGTACAACATGCAGATGACACAAACGTAAGGGCTGTGATGTTTGTGAGTGTAAAACAACGTTAGCGTTTGAAGCAAACTTGCTTCACCTTTATGTAGGATGATGAAACTGAAAAAGCTTAAACAATAAGGATCATAGCAGCTGCACAGTACGAAGATAAAAACACTGTTTCTAATAACGTAAAACGTGTGTGGTCACATTAACTAGAAAATATGTTTTTGAACGTGACGTGTGTGAACAGCGATGCAAATGTAAGCGCATGTTAACAGCAAGGAAAACACAATAATACTCTGTTTCTGATCGGTGTGGTGAAATTATGTAATTGTGGTTTAGTTTTCATATGAGAGGAGTATTGAATGGTTTTTGAAATATTTGGTTCGATTCGAACCAGCGATGTAAGGACATTATTTTGTACAGTTCGACTGTCTATCGTTCTAACAACTGAAATACTGAACAGTTAACGTACAGCTGCGTAAGACGACAATTTTCACGAGCAGTTTAATTTCGTTGAATGACGCTAACCTTCGTTGTAACATTGGGAGAGCATATATCGGAGGTAAATTAATGCTAACTTCACTGTGCAACACATTTTTAATAAAGTCAGTGAACTTGTGCGTCGATGTGGTGGCAATTTGCCGGTACAGTGCAACCACATTTTACGCATCTTCTCATTCTCTGGAACACTCAAAAATAACTTTTCAGGAGTTTTTATGGATGTAATTGTACAGTATGGTGCTACACACCATTTGTAACCCATTTTCCGAAACGTAAATTCCAAAACAAGACATCACTCTGAATTAGCGTTTTGACGGTAGGAGAGCGAGCTAGACAGTGACGTTACAGGTATCACATGATTCGAACGGAGCGTTGTAGCGGGCTTTCTAATTATCTGAATTTTATTTCCGTTTTTATAGAAGAATACTGAAATTCAAGTGGATGGAAAGCATGTTAGGAGCATAAATGACATAATTAATGATTTAAGACAATTTCCAGGACACAGTCAAATAACCTATTCAAAACACTACATTTTTATGGTGAGTTCAGTTTTGTAGTTAATACAGTATTGGCCACATCTTTGTATCTGATGAGTATAATGGTAATGTGTCAGCTATGGGAAGGTCGGCTGTTCGAATTGAGGCGAAACTTCACTTTCTTAATTATTCTCCTTGTTAAATAATATTTTCTAAAGAATTATAAAGTGGTTGTTAGAAAACAGACTCTCCCTAAATGTAGAAAAAAAGCACTATATTCAGTTCTGTACAATAAACAGTCATACCAACAGTTGATGTAGCACATGAGCAAGAGTCAGTAAGTAGGGTACAATACTCAAAATTTTTGGGTGTACATATCGATGAAAGCCTGAACTGGAAAAAGCATGTTAGTGAGCGTTCAGACAGTTAAGTTCAGTTACTTTTGCTCTTCGTATAACATTGCTAAACGTGTAAACAAACGAATCGGCTTCCTGAAATATTTTGCGCGTATCCACCCAGTAATGTATTATGGAATAATTTTCTGGGGTAACTCATCGCTTAGAAAGAAAGTACTGATTGCACAAAAGCGAGCAGTAACAATAACATGCGGTGTTCACCCAAAGACGTCATGTAGGTATTCCTTCAAGGAGCTGGATATTTTAACTGCGACATCACAATACATATTCGCCAATGACGTTCGTCATAAATAATCCATCACAATCTGAGAAGAACAATGATATCCATAATTACAATACTAGAGGGAAAAATTACCTTTATTACCTATCTTATCATTAAAGCTCAGAGAGGAGTTCAACAGGGGACAACAAAAATACGACATTTTATAATGATGTGGAACGTGTCACTTTAACATAAGTTTTCTTTACACAAAATAATTAATTAATTTTTTTACAGTTACTACTTCATATCTAAGAATTAATCTATTGATCTATAGATCAAATGATCTATGGTACATGTAACTAACCAACCGACATTGGACACAGATGCTTCTAGCTCAGAATACGATTTTTATATCCCTTTTCTTATGTTTCTCACTCAAGATGACTACTGTGGGGTAATGAAAAGGGAATATAATAAACAGAGGATCGCAAAGAAATCATAATGTGTAAATAAACAATTCAACGAAAAGCTGTTGATATGTTATTACCTGTCCATGCTGATTGTGTACTCGAAAGTTTGAGATCGCTTCCTTCCTTCATCACACTTGCAATAAATATCGCAGAGAAACCCAGTGACACTCCACATACAACGTGGAAGCCTGTAACAGCAGCGGTGGCCAGAATCTGCAACATTTGAGAAATTATCTTACTAACTGCTCGATAATTGACACTTGTCTCGGAAGTGGCACATCTGCCAGCAACGACAGTTTACAATAATTAACTACTGTTCATCTTGTAGTGTATATAAGACAAAGGCATAAACAGTCACTGTGTGGAGCACTGGATAGTTAATGACAGACTTAAATAATTTTAGTAAATTACAAGGGGTGTTTAAAAAAGAGAAGCAAACATTTTCCATTAGCTTAGTTAGTTCTTTCTGATAGTTTTGTCTTGAGGGACCGTGGATTTACAGCCTTCGCACATTCCAAGCTTTAGCCGTTACAGTCAGTGCAGGAACGAAGCTGTCGCTGTTCGCAAACCACTAAAAAAAACCTGAAATTGTAAACCTGCAGAAGGCCATGGGCGTTGGAGTCACAGAGGCACGATGAAGTCACTAAAAGTTTCCTCTGAATACTGCATTGTCCTGCGGCGCTTGGCCCCTGCCAGAATCTACTGGTTTGACTGGTTTGGTCTCTCATAGATTTCAGCACGACCGACTAGTAACAGTGCGACTCCGACATGCCCTCTGTTGTCTCTGAGCGTAAGACTTGTCACATTGTCTATGGTATACTTAAACTGATAGGAAATTCTTTTAATTTTTGTTAGCTGTAGTGTTATATGTCAAGAACAATTTGCTAAAGCAATTTACACGATGATGGACTTATTTTTACTATCCAGCTTTGGAAGGTAATACACACTAGTTACATTATTAATTACAAATTATGCACTTAAGTGCAACAAACTGCAATCAAATAAACTAATGCACTTTTGACACTTGCACTCAATAAAACTGAAGGATTTGGTGGACCAGCTGGGTAAATAAAATTATGATACATCACAACGCCTTTTATTTCCACATGAATTATCCATTTTGGACCATGGATAAACTGATGGTAGCTAGCTATTACAAAATGGCTTACTCCTAAGTGTTTCAACTAACATCCTTCCACAAGAAACATGATTCAGAAATAATAATATTCCCCTTGTATTAATAATAATGCTAGACCGCTTTGCTGGGTGCTACTTTATAATGTATATTACACTGCGTGGCGGACTTTTCCTGAGATGCTTCATTGCACAATATTACCGGGCGATGACTGGTGTGTTATTATTGTTGTGGGCAGCCGTGGAACGGCATTCACACTACATGCGTTTGGCGGCAGCTGGCAGCATTGACTTACAGATTACAGCCAGGCTGGGCTGGACCAAGCTTGCGACATCAGTGACTGACTGATCATCACTGCCCATGCTCGCCACCAAGGTCTTGAATGATCTGCCAGCAGAATTTGAAGGATCTTACTTGCGGCATAATCACAAAGTATCTCACAGTAGGAGTATATCCAAATATGTATCCTCTAGCGTTCTACAAAAGGTCACTTAGCGTGTGTTCTTTCTTTTGATTGACCTGAATCTTATTAGATGGATAATTTATCAACAGCTGTCGTTGCGCTGAAGGAACGTCCTCTCTTTTTCCTTGCTGTAAAACACGCAATTACTAAAAAAAATGTTCTGTCTAAAAACATTTCAGGATGACATGCAGTTTTATGTAAACTGAAGGTGGAAGGGGGGAAAAGGAAAGGAAAGGGAAGGAACTATTTATGTTAGCTGCGTCGGGATTTTATGCAGAATCAGCGGCGTCGAGTGAAAATGTGTGCTGGACTGGGATTCAAACCCAGGACCTCTTGCTTAGTAGCCAATTCCGTTAAGCATTGTGCCATCCGTTCATCGCAACTACGCGGACTATTTCGGAACGCCTCCCGGCCGACCCACATTCCCACCTTGCGCCTAGCGCCACCTATCCACAGTTTGCGCCATGTCTTCCATGCTCGTTACTTTGAGATTCCCACAGGCGGGCGAACGAAACTGTCCATCGGCACTGAAGGTGGTGGATTCATTGGCGATCGAGGCGAATCACTTATACACTGAAGAATCAAAGAAACTGGTACACCTGACTAATTTCGTGTAGGGCCCCCGTCAGCACGCAGAAGTGCCGCATAATGGCGTGGCATGGACTCGACTAATGTATGAAGTAGTGCTGGAGGGAACTGACACCATGAATCTTTGCAGGGCTGTCCATAAATCCGTAGGAGTACGAGGGGGTGGAGATCTCTTCTTGACAACACGTTGCAAGGCATCCCAGATATGCTCAATAATGTTCATGTCTGGGGAGTTTGGTGGCCAGCGGAAGAGTGTTCATGGAGCCACTCTGTAGCACTTTCGGACGTGTGGGGTTTCGCATTGTCCTACTGGAATTGCCCAAGTCCGTTGGAATACACAATGGACATGAACGGATGCAGGTGATCAGACAGAATGCTTGCGTACGTGTCACCTGTCAGAGTCGTGTCTAGACGTATCAGGGGCCCCATATCACTCCAACTGCACACGCCCCACACCATTACAGAGCCCCCACCAGCTTGAACAGTCCCCTGCTGATATACAGGGTCCATGGATTCATGAGGTTGTCTCTTTACCCGTACACATCCATCCGCTCGATAGAATTTGAAACGAGACTCGTCCGACCAGGCAACATGTTTCCAGTCATCAACAGTTCTATGACGGCGTTGACGGGCCCAAGAGAGTTGTAAAGCTTTGTGTCGTGCAGTCATCAAGGGAACACGAGTGGGCCTTCGGGTCGAAAAGCCCATATCGATGATGTTTTGTTGAATGGTTCGCACGCTAACACTTGTTGATGGCCCAGCACTGAAATCTGCAACAATTTGCGCAAGGGTTGCACTTCTGTCACGTTGAACGATTCTCTTCAGTCGTCGTTGGTCCTGTTCTTGCAGGGTCTTTTTCCGGCCACAGCGATGTCGGAGATTAGGTTTTTTACCGGATTCCTGATATTCACGGTTCACTCGTGAAATGGTCTTACGGGAAAATCCCCACTTCATCGCTACCTCAGAGATGCTGTGTACCATCGTTCGTGCGCCGACTATAACACCACGTTCAAACTCACTTAAATCTTGAAACTTCCTGGCAGATTAAAACTGTGTGCCCGACCGAGACTCGAACTCGGGACCTTTGCCTTTCGCGGGCAAGTGCTCTACCATCTGAGCTACCGAAGCACGACTCACGTCCGGTACTCACAGCTTTACTTCTGCCAGTATCTCGTCTCCTACCTTCCAAACTTTACAGAAGCTCTCCTGCGAAACTTGGAAGGTAGGAGACGAGGTACTGGCAGAAGTAAAGCTGTGAGTACCGGACGTGAGTCGTGCTTCGGTAGCTCAGATGGTAGAGCACTTGCCCGCGAAAGGCAAAGGTCCCGAGTTCGAGTCTCGGTCGGGCACACAGTTTTAATCTGCCAGGAAGTTTCATATCAGCGCACACTCCGCTGCAGAGTGAAAATCTCATTCTGGAAACATCCCCCAGGCTGTGGCTAAGCCATGTCTCCGCAATATCCTTTCTTTCAGGAGTGCTAGTTCTGCAAGTTTCGCAGGAGAGCTTCTGTAAAGTTTGGAAGGTAGGAGACGAGGTACTGGCAGAAGTAAAGCTGTGAGTACCGGACGTGAGTCGTGCTTCGGTAGCTCAGATGGTAGAGCACTTGCCCGCGAAAGGCAAAGGTCCCGAGTTCGAGTCTCGGTCGGGCACACAGTTTTAATCTGCGAGGAAGTTTCATATCAGCGCACACTCCGCTGCAGAGTGAAAATCTCATTCACTTAAATCTTGATAACGTGCCATTGTAGCAGCAGTAACCTATCTAACAACTGCGCTAGACATTTCTTGTCTTATATAGGCGATGGCGACCGCAGTGCCGTATTCGGCTTGTTTACATATCTCTGTATTTGAATGCGGATGCCGATACCAGTTTCTTTGGGGCTCCAGTGTATGAATGCGTCGTGTCTGTTCTTTCGGACATGTCTGGGTGGTGGCGCTAGGTAGGAATGTGGGTCGGCCGGGAGGTGTGGCGAGATAGTTGGCGAATTGCGATAATCACTCTGTCTGGATGGCGCAGTGGTTAACCCAGCTGCCAAGTAAGCAGAAATTCTTGCTTTGCATCCCGGTCCTGCACACATTTTCACTCGTCATCGCTGATTCTGCATAAAGCCATGATGCAGCTGACATCAATAGTTCCTTCCCCTCTCCTTTCCTTCCTCCCTCTTTCACCTTCAGTTTACGTTATTTGTATCACAGCTGCGGATTCCGCGTGGTGTCTGTTCTTTCGGACATGTCAGAAAGAAGGGATACCAAGCATTCATATAATGGTTTGCTGATACCATTCCGAAGATCAGCAGACTGGATGTCCTGTTTATGGCCCATGGAGAGAGCTCCGACTAGGCCAGTGTGCAGTATCTCTGAGCCGCAGATCAACGTGAAGCTCAATCTCTCCTCTAACTATAATAGCGGTAGATGGGGCTCGCCTAGACTAGTGCGTCTTTGTTTGGCGATATTCTTTCTTTCATTTTTCCTGGGCCTTTCTTTTAGCAGACATCACACTATTTACTGTTTACTTCAGCAGTTTTTCCTTAAACTCCGTTTACCTTGAGAAGCGTTGTAGTTGTCAGGAAATTAAAGAAGATTCTATGAAACATTAGTAACATACAGGGAATGAGGTGTGACGAAATTTAATGTAAAGAAACTAGTACAGTGATTTGCCTTCAAGGGAACGATTTAAGAGGAAAATGTTAATATTTTGTAAAGTATTACACTCCTGGAAATGAAAAAAAGAACACATTGACACCGGTGTGTCAGACCCACCATACTTGCTCCGGACACTGCGAGAGGGCTGTACAAGCAATGATCACACGCACGCACAGCAGACACACCAGGAACCGCGGTGTTGGCCGTCGAATGGCGCTAGCTGCGCAGCATTTGTGCACCGCCGCCGTCAGTGTCAGCCAGTTTGCCGTGGCATACGGAGCTCCATCGCAGTCTTTAACACTGGTAGCATGCCGCGACAGCGTGGACGTGAACCGTATGTGCAGTTGACGGACTTTGAGCGAGGGCGTATAGTGGGCATGCGGGAGGCCGGGTGGACGTACCGCCGAATTGCTCAACACGTGGGGCGTGAGGTCTCCACAGTACATCGATGTTGTCGCCAGTGGTCGGCGGAAGGTGCACGTGCCCGTCGACCTGGGACCGGACCGCAGCGACGCACGGATGCACGCCAAGACCGTAGGATCCCACGCAGTGCCGTAGGGGACCGCACCGCCACTTCCCAGCAAATTAGGGACACTGTTGCTCCTGGGGTATCGGCGAGGACCATTCGCAACCGTCTCCATGAAGCTGGGCTACGGTCCCGCACACCGTTAGGCCGTCTTCCGCTCACGCCCCAACATCGTGCAGCCCGCCTCCAGTGGTGTCGCGACAGGCGTGAATGGAGGGACGAATGGAGACGTGTCGTCTTCAGCGATGAGAGTCGCTTCTGCCTTGATGCCAATGATGGTCGTATGCGTGTTTGGCGCCGTGCAGGTGAGCGCCACAATCAGGACTGCATACGACCGAGGCACACAGGGCCAACACCCGGCATCATGGTGTGGGGAGCGATCTCCTACACTGGCCGTACAGCACTGGTGATCGTCGAGGGGACACTGAATAGTGCACGGTACATCCAAACCGTCATCGAACCCATCGTTCTACCATTCCTAGACCGGCAAGGGAACTTGCTGTTCCAACAGGACAATGCACGTCCGCATGTATCCCGTGCCACCCAACGTGCTCTAGAAGGTGTAAGTCAACTACCCTGGCCAGCAAGATCTCCGGATCTGTCCCCCATTGAGCATGTTTGGGACTGGATGAAGCGTCGTCTCACGCGGTCTGCACGTCCAGCACGAACGCTGGTCCAACTGAGGCGCCAGGTGGAAATGGCATGGCAAGCCGTTCCACAGGACTACATCCAGCATCTCTACGATCGTCTCCATGGGAGAATAGCAGCCTGCATTGCTGCGAAAGGTGGATATACACTGTACTAGTGCCGACATTGTGCATGCTCTGTTGCCTGTGTCTATGTGCCTGTGGTTCTGTCAGTGTGATCATGTGATGTATCTGACCCCAGGAATGTGTCAATAAAGTTTCCCATTCCTGGGACAATGAATTCACGGTGTTCTTATTTCAATTTGCAGGAGTGTATATGTACGAATCTTTGAAGGACTTGAGTTCTGCCGGAGAATTTCCTGATGAATCGACTGCAGTGGGGCAAGTCACGCTGGTCAGAATACCTACGATGAAAGAATTTTATCACAGGATTTGGTCTCTAAATGCATGGATGTGCCATTTCACGCCAGATTCTCAGCTTTTGTACTGAATTAAATGATAAACGTCTCCGCACTGTTTTACTGAATGACAAAGAAAGAGACTGTGGACGGAATTTAATCTTTAGTATGTTACTTTAATGCTGTCGGTGCTTTGTTTCATAGAAAGGAATAAGCTGTGTGTCTGCATCTAATTATTGCTGTTAAGACACAATATCTCGCGAAAAATACCGAGAGAACGTTTAGGATTTGGCGGCGGGACTTTGCCATTTGTTCGGATTACTGTAACAATGATTTAGTGTAAAATTATGTGAAAAGTCTTAGCGATTTAAACGTATGTGCTGAGTCACAGTGACAGGGAAACCAACAGTCAAATGGAATCTAAATCATTACTCTGTGTACAAATTCTTCTTTCATCTCCAACATTCTGCTTTCGTTAGCCACGGTACCAGCACTGAGAAGAACGTCATTGACATTAATGGAACTGGTCATGAAAAGTTATTTAAATAGATAAAATTTGTTTCGATTTCTCTGTTACGTGGGGGTTGAATGAACTCAATGGCATACCGTTTCCAGTAGCAGCACTCGTTGGAAACACTGTCGGTTTCAAATTAAGTTCGGGACTGATGACTGCTTTACTTTACTGAAACGTATGCCGATGCAGATATTAATATCGACTTATATCATTGTAATGTTCACAAAATTGCGGTGAAAAGAAGATAGTGGTAATTACTCGTAACTGTCTAGCGTTGCTGTTTCCTAAACGTAAAACAATGCATTTGTTCATGAATGAATGATTCACGGGTGAAGTAACATACGGAGGATTGCGCTCTAAGCTACGAAGTGCTGTGCTCACATGAGTTCGTTGGAAGGTGCTGGGGTTGGACAACATAATATCAACACTCTGCGAGAAGCAACTCATTGACGCAATTCGTTTTACACCTTACATGTAATGTTCTGGTGTTTTCCTTTGTTTTACTCTTGCACCACGAAATCTCTACAAAGAGACTGTAAAACGCAGACTCAGCCGCGCTTGTGAGTGCTCTGGTCAGTAGACCAGCGCTCACATTTTTTTTACAACTATCATCTAGCAAACGCAAAAGTTATGTTTAAAATTATGTCTGCAAATATTCTGGACCATATGTTGTCGATATGGAGCTGTGGAGCTTTACCGTGACATCCTAAAATACGAGGGCCGTTTTTTTTTCAACCTCCAATAGGCTAAAAATAAAATCAAGTTCATAGAAAACAATTATTTTATTACCAAAAGTTTTGTACACTTACGGTTACTTTTCATCATAATCACCGAAAAGATTGAGACATTTATCGTACCTGTGCACAAGCTTTGCAATACCCTCTCCAAAAAATGTTGCCGCCAATGTTTTTAAATGAGCATTGACGTTGTTTTGAAGATCTTCGTTGGTTTGAAAGTGCTGCCCTCCGAACCACGTCTTCACTTCAGGGAAAAGGTGAAAGTCGCTGGGTGCCAGATCAGGACTGTACTGCGGATGATCGAAAATGTCCCATTGAAATTGTTCAATGAACTGTTGGGTTGTGCCAGCAGTGTGTGGATGAGCGTTGTCATGGATCAATACAATTCCTGACGTCAGCATTCCTCATTCTCCGACGAATTTCAGCTGCACCATTCCCTTCTGCTTGCAGAAACCGAATTACACTTAGTAATTCACATCTGGTGGGAGCAACAATGACGGCAGCCATGTTTACATGGGTGTAGTGCAACGCAGACTGATGTCTTGAGGTCGGCAATGGCGGAGTGTGTAGTGCGAGATTTGCGCAGTAGCCTACAGCGCATGTCCACTTTCTACCGCTAGCGTAGCTTCTATACTAAGCGATCGGAGGTAGAAAAAAAAAAAACGGCTATCGTACAGATTACTAACGATCGTAGACTGTTGGTGCACGTCTTACTGATGCATCCGTCACTTTGGATAGTAGCCTGACACAAACTAGGCAGATCACTGCCGCAAATCACACAAGATATGGAAACCGAGACGGAAGGTAAATCTATGGCCAAAAACACAGTGGAGAGCGAAAGTTACGATTACAATTAAAGTTACCTGAAAATTAGTGTAACGGAACAGAGCTAGAATTGTCACAAAAAACAGCACACGCAATCAGAGTTCCAGAACCAAAGTCCAGCTGTAAAAAGCGGGTATCAGCACTTTTTGCGAACCAGCACACTGAGGCTTCAGCAAGATACGACCTGGTGATCCAGCCACAGGGCTGGGTATTTATCTGCTTTAGCAGACCAGCGGCCATTCCCAAGTGAATTCTTTGTTGTGATCCTCTGGTATCATGGCTGTCAATTACGGAACCAGCTGCTGCACAGATGCTTTGCCCCGACTTTCTGAATCTGTTTCGATATCGCTGCCTTTATCATACCATAGGTGCTGCAATAGCCAGGGTTAAAATATCCAGGATCGGTGACTACAGTTCATTGTGCATAGTGATGTCTGCATAGTAGACTACAGTGGGGGCCGAGGTTATACCCATGGGTCGCCGATGGTGGGAGTGAGGAACTGAGGTTGCTGGTGTATGGAAATCTGGGAGGCAATGGCCTGGACATGGCTCAGCCAGAATCACCAGCAACGACTCTTGAACCTTGAGTCCACTTTAGTGACTGCCCGTATGTCAGAGCATTGAATAAATAATGCAGATACTAGCACAAGCGTGGCTATGAGGGCTGAGCAGGCAGGGTCAGTTGCATAATATTGGAAATGGTATGGCGCATACAGCTGTATAGAAAAGGGCGCGAATAATACATACTGAAGAAGCACGTCAGGACTTCCTCAGAAGTCGCTGCCATCATCATCCAGTTCATTTGGGTCTTAAATGTTCTGACCACCTGCTCTGCTTCTAAGTTACATGCAGGGTGGAAAGAATTGGTGGTCACTTGTGCTGTGCAGTTCCTTTGGCAAAAAGAAAGGAACTTGGCCTATGAGAACTACGACCTATTGTCAGATACGATGGCATGTGGCGCTACCTCTGTAGCTAAGATTGTCTCTAGTGGCAGAGTGTATCTGCAGACGTCGTTGATGACAGCTGGGCAACATACAGGAAATTTGAGAGAGCGTGAGAGATGGAAGGGCACTCTCACTTTTGATATGATGTCATGGTGCTTAATGTTCTTAGGGAAGATGATCTTTATTACTTGATATGATCTGACTTCATTCATATGATGAAATGATTGGCAGTAGTTAATGCTCTTGCTTGTGTGCTTAGTGAAGAAATAGCGGTAAACTGTACCTACTTTCAGAGGAACAGAGTTAATTGAGTGCAGTAAAAGCATACGGCATCTGAGGGCGGATGAGAGCGTTTTTTCTGTGGAACCTGGGTGAAAACGTTCCTCGGTCTCATTGTGCAGACACACTGGGTGGCGCCGATCGGTCGGCGGCCACGTCCAGGTAGGCTGATTAGCGCCAAGGAGTCGCTGCAGCTATGAGCAGAGCTTTGTACAAACTGATGACTGGCAATAAAGCAGAGGATGGGCCCTTGTTAGGAAGGATGCCGCTGAGACGGCTGTGAGTTTCTGCGAATTTCCGTGGGACAGGGTAGTGGTGTCCAGGCATCCAGACTCTGCTACAAAACATGTTTGTGGAGGCACGGAGCTTTTAGCAAGTTCATGGCCGTTCTTTGGAAAGTTCGAAGTGGACGCATGGACGCAACAGGAGAGATAACGATCTTTTTATGGAGGGCTGTGGTTTCATCCAGGTCATGCTTTTAGCAAAAACATGGTGTAAATGTGTGGGAAAGAGGCCGCGAAGCTGAATCTTTTCTCCTTTTCTTCCAATTAATTGTTGAACTAGTTGGTTGGTCAAATCTGTGTATGCAGAGCAGGCGAGCAGTCTCCCAGCTTCGAATGCTGCGCACCAGCTCATGATTGGCTTGTGCTAAAGTGGGAGTAGTCTAAGCATGTAAATGTGCTATGCTACTGTGGTGGGGAGGAAAGCTGTAGAGAAAGAGGACACTCTTGTACTGGCACTTCGCTAGTAAAGAACGGCAGGTCTTTACCTAAACGGTGCGACTTGTGTCCTTTTCTACTGTGACACTTAGAGCCTGTGCCAGTCACCATCTGAACCGTCAGAGGTACTGCTTCTTGCATCACGCACACAACAAGTGATGCATTGGTGTACTTATTTGTTTTGAGTCGGCCGTCTAAACATTTGACATATTCCGTCACGCATAGCCGTGTCACGGTTTGGCAGACCAGCAAATGGGTCCACCTGCACACTGGAATCCACCTGAGTTTCAGAGGCTTATAGGGAAGTATCTGCGTTCTGAATCAGCCGAACGCGAGACCGCGTACTTGCATGTTTCTCGGTGCGCGATGTTATAACAGATTGCCGCCGTCCATGATTGCAGTCGATGAGCGCATCGTGATGTGCCACCCTGATCCGCAGAAGGGTAAAGTATTCGATGCTACGGCGTAGGGCTCCAGTATATGCTTATCAGCACCCTGTTCTTTGGAACCATATTTTTCCTTATGGAATAGTAGAGTATAGATGCTTGATAGTAGCGTAGTTTTTGGGCCATACCAGAGATTCACATTTATGAAGCCAGGCAAAGCGATTAGTTCTGGTTAGTGTGGTGTGTTGATGCCCAGCTGATCACTTTGTTAGCCATAGACCCCATATTATAGAAAATGTTTGACAAATAAAAATGTTTGTGTGGGGTTTCTTTAGCCATTTTTTGTCATGTGATGTTAAGAAAGAATAAAACGATTGTTATTTAGACCACAACTCCTCCCAGTGTTTTCAGTAACATTACCTTTGCCATTTTTACTAAAGTCTTGATTGCAATTGAAAGAGTAGAAGCTTGCAAGCGTCTACCTGAAGTAACGTTATTGCCCCCTTGAAATGGTTTGCAAAGTCTATGTGCATGTTGTCTCATGGTTGTAGCGGACAAACATCACGTTCCTCTGACTGGTTTTGTGCACATGTTTCACAGGCCTGGATGACATGTTCCATGTAGACATCAATGCCCGGTCGATATACATGATGCAATGCCAATGCCTTCATCCTTGACATCCCCCAGTGTGCCTCGTGTAGTGATTTGAGGATGAGGCCGGACTGTACTCAGGATTAGAAGCTGGCACTCAGACTATTCTGTGACTAGCAGAAATACCCCATAGTTAACTGAGTCTGTAGCACATCGCAAAATAGGTCCGTAGGGGAGGGTCCATAACTTTGGGCAGGTGCTTTGGGCAATTGAAACATGTGTATCATACTACATCTACATGTACATCTACATCCAGACTCCGCAAGCCACCTGACGGTGTGTGGCGGAGGGTACTTTGAGTACCTCTATCGGTTCTCCCTTCTATTCCAGTCTCATATTGTTAGTGGAAAGAAAGATTGTCGGTATGCCGCTGTGTGGGCTCTAATCTCTGATTTTATCCTCATGGTCTCCTCGCGAGATATGACTACTTACTGAACACTGGGTCCTGATTAGTGAGACTAGGTACCTCATGGTGCATCATGGGGAATTTTTTCAGCGAGTTCCCAATGTTTTATTAACATGGAAACAAATTATTTTTTAGATTCGAAAGGACGCAGGTCAGTAGTGAATCGTGTAGTAGTAATTTCTAAAAAAACAGCAGATACCTCTGTAATTGTTAGGCTGTCTTATCTGGTAGGTTTGATCGGGAGCGCAGGGGGGACAAAGACCGAAATTAGTGGCTTGTAGACAGAACCAGGTGGAATGTTGTACCGTATAAGAAAACCTGGATTTTTTAATACTGTAAATAATTACGACTGACCCCATTTTGCATCTGGCTAAAATTCAACTGTGCCTCTATATAGTGTTTTAGAAGCATATGCAGTCGGTCACTCCATGCTGTCAATGGTTTTATGTGAGAGAACAGCAACAGTCGCTAATTTCGAAGCATCTTGCACCAGGACTAAATGTTTTCGTGACGTGAATGTGGTCAGGTGGGAAGCAGACTTAAAACGCTTTTTTTGTTAAATGAAAGCTGCCTGAAAAGTGGCGGACTACTAATATCAATCTCAGTTCTTTCGAAACTAGTCGAATGGGTGTGATACACGTGCAGCATTTGGTATAAATATGTCACAGTAATTTATCTTGTTCGAGTACGATCAGAGACCCTCCAAATCCTTCGCCGCCGGGAGATTATCAATCACTTCTACATGGGCTGACGTGGGCCTCGGACCATCTTCTCTCAGTATGTCGCCGGTGTTCTGAACGCTCGATTGAAAAGAATTACATTTACTTAATTCGAATTTGATCTAAATAACTCTAAGTGTATTAAATAACTGTTTTAAATTGTAGAGGTGTTGCTCCTGGATGGACCCAGTGACTGTAACACCATTTAAAAAGTTTTCAGCATGTAATATTTCCTGTTCAAGATGTTCTAAGTATTTTTGAAATATTATGAGAGTCCTCACAGCGTCAAAATGTATTCAGTTATATTTACATATCCTAAAAGACATGTCGATTAGCATAAAACGCTCAGATTCTGCGTTTAAAAGTAATTAAGGGTAAGCATCAACTAATCATATCTGAGCACAGAAATGATCCGCTTACTTCAGCCAGATAGACGTCTACATCAGACTGAGCACTGATAGATGTTTAAAAATCGCCACAGCTTCGAAACTTTATTGATCTACATACACATGAAAACGTAACGCTGACCTTTACTTGAGCTTTTAAAGCGATATGCTGATTAATGTGTGTTACAAAACGATGTGTATTTGCATCCAAAGGCAGTGAGCCGATACGCCGTTATGTTTCAGCGTTAACTAGGGATACGCAAGCTCCGGTATCACCTGAAAGTTCACTTCCGTGTTGCTTATGACCAGTGAAATAATCAATTTTGGTATTTTATGATGGCACCAGTGTGATGCTCAGCTCAAATCAGTACCGCCGAAGTAAGTCAGAATCGTCGAAGGCAACAGAACACACGAGCAGAGATCAAAAGCCAAAATCCAGCTCCAGAAATCGTGTAAACAGCAGTATTATGAGTTGGAAAACTGAGGCTTCAGCTTCAAGATATGAATTACTGATGCATCTTTTTTTCTCTTCATTGTCATTTCATTTCCTGGGCTAACGTTAGTAAAATGTACAAGCATTGTTCCTAAAAAAATTGAAGATATAAAACACGTACATGTTTTAAAAATTATTAAAGCTGGTGGTTGTGCGTTGAAGATTTTAAGTAAAAATGTCTCTTAAGTAAAGTCCATTGACGACAGTCTATAAAAATGGTGCTTTTCACATTACTCGAATTATAGGAAGGCGTAGTAGGTGACTAGGATTCTTGGGGTGCAGGTAGGGGGTTGGGAAGGAGTACTATGGAAAGGATGTCGAATAAAGAGTTGGGAAGGATGGCTCCAAAAGAAGCATTTGGAAAGGGAGCAAGGAAAGTGAGGGGGCAGGATCAGAAAGAGTGCTGAAATGGAGAGAAGTGTTGTGTGAAAACTGAAAGGGAAGTAGATCTCTGGGCGGATTTCTTGTTCAGGTAGGTGTGGTGGTTAAAGTTTTGTTGGGATAGGATATGCAGAGTGTGGAGGTGTAAACTTCGGGGGATGTGTTCTACAAGTGAGGCAGGGTACAAGAGTTAAAAGTGCGGAGTATGGCGGAAAGATGTAATCACGTGCTCAGGTGTCCGGTAGTTCCAGTCCATTCATGGATTTTTTCTTGGATGGTTAGTAGGTGTGTACCCATGTTCGTTTACGGTTGAGAGTTAGTCAAGGGTACTTCAGTGTGTGAGTGAATTAGATAGTACAATTGTAAATAGTGAGGTAGAAGTCATGGAGACAGTAGACATAATCATTTCTTGGGTCTTGGATGGGATGATTTCGAGGAGCGTTCGGAGGTAAACTGGTTGAAGGATTCGTTTGCATTTCTGGACCGTGGTGTTTAGGCGTATCAGAAATGTAATTAATAAATTAGTGTTATTTATGGTTACTTAGGATTGGGAAGTGATCAGGAAGAGTACAATAAGATTTGCATAGTTTGCTGGAAGTGAATATGCCAGAAGTTTGAAAAGGAAACTGGAATGCCAAACATGGGTCAGGAAGATGGCAGATTTGCTGTTATTGAATTGGTGGGATGAAAGATGGGTTGCATACAAGAGGGAATTCACACTGGTTGGTAGGCAGTGGTAGATGCTGGTTTAGGTGTTTGTGTATGCATTGGGAGAGAATGGATTCCAACAACTTGCTGAACACTGTGGAGTGACTGATAGTTCTTTAGGAGGAGGTGTCACTGTCGTGTTTAGTGGGTTTAAAGAAAATTAGTACATTGGAAGTTTTTCACAGCTCAGGATAGCAGCCTGTGTAAAGGTTCGCACTTTACACGTTGGCGGGATTTCTGGGAAGGAGTGAGGGCAGTTGTTGAGATGCCGATACGTAGTACATTCGTGACCGACAGCGGTGTTTCGCTTTCCGTGTGGTATTTATAAGATATCTTTGTGGTTGGTGTGTTAAGATACACTCCTGGAAATTGAAATAAGAACACCGTGAATTCATTGTCCCAGGAAGGGGAAACTTTATTGACACATTCCTGGGGTCAGATACATCACATGATCACACTGACAGAACCACAGGCACATAGACACAGGCAACAGAGCATGCACAATGTCGGCACTAGTACAGTGTATATCCACCTTTCGCAGCAATGCAGGCTGCTATTCTCCCATGGAGACGATCGTAGAGATGCTGGATGTAGTCCTGTGGAACGGCTTGCCATGCCATTTCCACCTGGCGCCTCAGTTGGACCAGCGTTCGTGCTGGACGTGCAGACCGCGTGAGACGACGCTTCATCCAGTCCCAAACATGCTCAATGGGGGACAGATCCGGAGATCTTGCTGGCCAGGGTAGTTGACTTACACCTTCTAGAGCACGTTGGGTGGCACGGGATACATGCGGACGTGCATTGTCCTGTTGGAACAGCAAGTTCCCTTGTCGGTCTAGGAATGGTAGAACGATGGGTTCGATGACGGTTTGGATGTACCGTGCACTATTCAGTGTCCCCTCGACGATCACCAGTGGTGTACGGCCAGTGTAGGAGATCGCTCCCCACACCATGATGCCGGGTGTTGGCCCTGTGTGCCTCGGTCGTATGCAGTCCTGATTGTGGCGCTCACCTGCACGGCGCCAAACAGGCATACGACCATCATTGGCACCAAGGCAGAAGCGACTCTCATCGCTGAAGACGACACGTCTCCATTCGTCCCTCCATTCACGCCTGTCGCGACACCACTGGAGGCGAGCTGCACGATGTTGGGGCGTGAGCGGAACACGGCCTAACGGTGTGCGGGACCGTAGCCCAGCTTCATGGAGACGGCTGCGAATGGTCCTCGCCGATACCCCAGGAGCAACAGTGTCCCTAATTTGCTGGGAAGTGGCGGTGCGGTCCCCTACGGCACTGCGTAGGATCCTACGGTCTTGGCGGGCATCCGTGCGTCGCTGCGGTCCGGTCCCAGGTCGACGGGCACGTGCACCTTCCGCCGACCACTGGCGACAACATCGATGTACTGTGGAGACCTCACGCCCCACGTGTTGAGCAATTCGGCGGTACGTCCACCCGGCCTCCCGCATGCCCACTATACGCCCTCGCTCAAAGTCCGTCAACTGCACATACGGTTCACGTCCACGCTGTCGCGGCATGCTACCAGTGTTAAAGACTGCGATGGAGCTCCGTATGCCACGGCAAACTGGCTGACACTGACGGCGGCGGTGCACAAATGCTGCGCAGCTAGCGCCATTCGACGGCCAACACCGCGGTTCCTGGTGTGTCCGCTGTGCCGTGCGTGTGATCATTGCTTGTACAGCCCTCTCGCAGTGTCCGGAGCAAGTATGGTGGGTCTGACACACCGGTGTCAATGTGTTCTTTTTTCCATTTCCAGGAGTGTATGTCTGATGCTGGGTAATAGGATCAAGGGGTCGGGAAGAGGCGTCGGTGGTTCACGGACTATCTGATCACCGATAGCGCAGTCAAACTATATCTGATTTTTTTCGTGTATTTACGTCCGCTACATTTTATGAGCATATGTCCAGAATCAACTGTCAATCTTCGCACCAGGCACCAGATCACTTGCATGACTCTTTGCATTTCAAAACTAGTTGCCAACGATGTCACTTCCCAGTGCATAACTGTCATATACGAATATCCCAATAGAGCAACTGAAATTATCCGCCACGCCGTTGGTAAAGGGTGTAACAAAACAGTACCGACAAACTTCGAGCGTTTGTAACGTGTTTTGAGGAGCAAATTGAGTACAGGAACCCATGTCCGGGCCGGCCGGTGTGGCCGAGCGGTTCTAGGCGCTACAGTCTGGAACCGCGCGACTGCTACGGTCGCAGGTTCGCATCCTGCCTCGGGCATGGATGTGTGTGATGTCCTTAGGTTAGTTAGGTTTAAGTAGTTCTAAGTTCTTGGGGACTGATGACCTCAGATGTTAAGTCCCATAGTGCTCAGAGCCATTTGAACCTATGTCCGGAAACGTCAAGCAACGCTGCATAGAGCGTCGAAATTATAGATGCTAGTATCGGTAACTAACTTCCTCGATAGCCAGCGTGAGTTTGTACTCGGACAGACCGTAAGGGAGCTTGTTTCAGTAGGACTAACAATATTCAATTCGAAGAACTTTTTGTAACACAAAGACGAACAAGTGTATCCCATTTTCTAAATCAAATCTCACTGATAAATCACTTTTACAAGCAAATACTACTGTCATTGTAAGTACGTATGGCATCAGAATTATAATGATGCACGACATCGGATTTGGAAATTCGTTCACGATTAAAAATAAAAAAGATCTCATGGGCACACTACCATTCTTATATAGCACAGTGCGTGTAACACCAATTAATAATGTTTTATTTGCATAAATGCATAACATAAATGATAACGTTTCATGTGATGTTGTTAATATATGTAAAAATGAGAATAATTACAATGTAAGAGCAGTAATTTTGAAGTGAACTTCCGACTTTGCAGCTAATTTCTGGGGCCAAGTACGTTACAAAGCTGCACGGAAGTAAACACAAAAGTGTTTCTGATATTGTATTTATTTCAAATGATACCGACTAAACCAAGATCAAGGTGGAATACAGATACACACCAGAGTGTTAATGTTCCATTTTTATGTTTCTGGGTGACGGGGAATCTAAGAGACAACACTAATATCCTGCAGTGATTTCATATTTTATTTTGGAAAGAAATTGTAGGAAAGCATCTTTTTACATTTTACAAGTTATTCAACCACATAATTTACAGTTTAAAAAGTATTTAAAACGAACATCAGTAATGAAGTTTTCCTATCCAAGTGAATATTCTCTGGAACAACGTTGTATATTACTTTTTGGCCATGTTCAGTTATACACATAGTGCACCCACAATGTTGTACATCATTTCTGGAATATCAAATCTATTGTTACTATCATAACGTGACTACGACATCGATGCGCTGCTGCACAAACTCCGGAAAATACGCATCCCTGGAACAACGTTGTAAGTCGTACCAAGATGGTCGGCGTCAGTTGCATCAGTATTTCTCCTCGTGCCTTGAATGTAACAAACAAAGTAAGGAAACGAAAAATGAAGCCAGATAAATTGTCAAATAATGTGAGAAAGAAGTTGCGGAATGCTGGAAAACCACAATTAACTGAAAATAGTGATAACATATATGGGAAATCACCTTTAGATAAGGGAAGCGTAACAACATGTTTATCACTTATAGGTGTGAGTGTTTATACCAGTACTGAAAGCTGGGTGTTGAGTATTTTCATGTTCAAAATAATGCTTTGACCTCCACATATTGTTTACTGTAAACATATTACATCTTCCGAGGTTGACATGCATATGGAGGTAAATATACGTTATGAAAGAAGAGTCATAGGTTATATTTACAACCAGAGTGCTAAAAAGCGCATGACAGCGTGTATCTAGAACCAGACAAACAATTAGCCTAAAGTAATACGTAAGTATATATGTATCAGTGTAGTATGTATTATACGATATATTTGTGATTGTTATTATTTAAGAATCGTGATTGTAATCCTATAGGCTGTTTCAAAGAAGGCTACGCTAAACACACCATTAAACAAAAGATGACCTTATATGATGAGTCATGGTTTGATTACAATGGACAATTGCAGTTACTTTAAAAGTTAATGAACCAACAAAACATCGAGACGACAATAGAGATACATCGTCGCAAAGAAAATGCGCTTCCAGGTATTTCATTACATTTGACAACGAAGAAACATGAATGTGCATGAAAACTCTCCGTGACTCTTTGTGACACCACGGAAGCTGCAGGTTTTACAAGATAAAATGAAAACTGGTGCCCAGATTCCCAACGATTTACGTGGAGAACATGCCAATTGAACGACCATATGCTATCTCAGTTAACGTAAAGACTTCAGTTAAGGAACAATTTGAGAGTTTCCCGAAACAAATCAGATATTACAGTCGTGAACAAACAGACTCTAAATACCTATCGCCAGAACTGAGCTTATGTAAAATGTATATGCTGTTTAAGGAAAAATACCCGGACGTTAATGCAAGTAAATACCCATCTGAAGATGTCTTCAGGCCTGAGTACAATCTCAAATTCGTCTTCCTAGAGCAGACACTAGTAAATACTGTGAAGAGCTGTATACGTCGACATGTTATTTGGTCTCAGAACTGTGTCAGCCAAAATAATAACTGTAAATTGTTATCAGTGTACACACACCTAGTACATACAGTATTTTTTTCAGATTGATGAAAAATTTCTTTCCTCAGGACATCACTTTTTGCCCTGCGACAGAGATTTCGCTCTTATAGACAGGAAGAGAAAGAAAATGGATGTAATGATTCCATCTGAGTGGAAATATGCTATAGTAGGTGCTTGTGACAAAAGGTTTTTTGTCATCAAGGAGATAGCCAAGCAGAATTTGCCGATTTTTTACAGATTGAGGTAGACATCAAGTGAGATTATGAACTAAAAATTACCAAAGTCATGTGACTAAGATTTATGTCTGATGATTCAGACGCAATTTTTGCGAGGGAAAGTCACAATGTTGACATCGTTACTCTCTTCTCAAGAAGAAAAGAGTACAACTACAGTAGTTCCCATCATGACACAAAGTGTTGATTCCGCTTTCACTAGAAGATGATTTATTCTCTTTTTATTCTCCATGTTTCATTACTGAAAGCTATGCTATAGAGAATGTTACAGGTCATTGCCTTAGCGTACTTTATTAAAAAATTTGTCTCTAAGACTGACTACATTTTAAAGATAGTGCGATGAAAACTTTTGTTACTGCTGATTGTGTTGATGTTTGACATAAACTAATACTTCTGTTTCACAATGTATTTCTTTTCTGTCTTACTAAAACTATAGTATCAAGAAAATATTAGTGAAAATACTAATAAATGATATACAACATTTTGTATCATTGTGTGATATGCATCATTATTCCAGGGAAAGTAAGTGTTTTTCCTTATAGTAGAATAAATGTGTGCCAGTGTATGAAACCAGCTCTTCAAAAATGCGTAATTAATGTTTCTGATTATTTTTATATAAATACGAGCATCATTGAACATGTTTTTCTTCAATATTGAAAGGTCATATACAACATTGCACTGGGGGACCATTCATAGTGTTTTTTTGGTAGTAAATTATTTCTAAAAACTAATCTAGTTTTCCGAGAAAGTTACACAGATGACACGAAAGAGAACACTATAGTAAGGTCTGACTGCGGGTTCTGGTCGAAAAATAACTGACGTCAGCATCAGCTTTTCTGGAATTGCAATGTGTTTTCTGGAATTCCATCCTCCCTCGCCCTTCCCTCTCCCACTTAGCCAATGCATTACTGCTGGACACCGGAGCACAGCCAGTGGCGAGCAAGCTCAGCCCCCCCCCCCCCCCCCCCCGCCCCAATTTTAATTTTTATGTTTCGATTGCGTAAGAGCCATCACTCTTCACTGTCTGTATGTACGTCGAGGTCTCGTGCTCAACTGAAGAGATGCTTGCATTAAGGAAAGAAGACTTTAACAAGAACTTGGTGTAAATATCCTTCAGAGAAATGTATTCACAGCTTTTTACATCAAGAATGGGAAGCCGTGATAATGGAGGAGCCTATGAGAGTTTAGCCAGCAATCAAAAGAAGTACTATTCAACAAATAATGGCAACGCAACAGAACAGAACATAACACACACACTTGCTGCTTATAATGCAGCTTTAGAATGAACCTGTGTGCCAACAGTAATAACTAGTTGAACTTGCAAAAATTCTAAGTACATGGGAGACTGTGCAGCAATTTATCCTTGTAGCTTATCTGTAACTGTCAGCCTTCGGTGGTGGTATAATGCAGTTTTTATAGCCGTATCACATTAATGCAGGATGTGTCCACCTTCATAATAATAACAATAATAACGAGAACTATACAATGCTAGAAGCCAAGTACACATAGTGCATCAGTTTATATCATGGGTTTAGAATTGTGACGATGCAATGTATCCCAATAATAAGAACAACTTTATAAGATAAATGAACGAACTACACACACAGTCATTGTTGTTGCAGTCTATCTATGTATGTTAATGAAATTAAGATATGAAACAAACAACCATGTAGTCTGAAATACACAACTGTCTATATATGGCGCATTAATTGCAATTGGCAATATTCTTTGGTCACAATAGTATGCCATTAACGTGTGTGGTGGAACTTCCATAAAATTCGTTGCTTTGACTGGACAGGTCAAAAAGCAGGCGTTAAAATTGCTTGTAAATTGATAAATTGGCATGTTATTCATAGAAAAGACAAAAAATGGAAGATGTCTGTAATAATTAGCTGCCTGGCAAGATAATAAATAAGTTCAAACATCCTCTTTTGAGCTCTTGAATTTATACTCTGTAGTGAAGGAATCGGATTCTTTCGCAAATTAACGACGTCATAGGATTTTCTACAAAATGGCTGCATTTAACACGTTTAGTGTCACTGACTAAACTGTCTCAATGATTTCTAAACTATAAGGTGCTCCAACAAAATACATATCGGAAAACAAATTTAACACTCCCCGACGCAAGACAGCCGCCATGTGAGTACTGAGTATGTAGTCGGAAAAAATATACCCAATTAATAGTTTTTCTTCTTCTGGCAGTGTTGTGTGGGAGTTGGGGGCGGTTAATAGCCACTGATCTAGGATTAGTTAGCCACAATGGAAGCATCTCTTCGATCAAGCACGAAGGACAGCGAAGAATGATGACGCTCAAGCAGTCGGATTATAAAAATTAAAATTGCTCGAGGCGTGGGGACTGAGCTTTCAAGCTATTGACTGAAACGTCAGTGCTCCATGACCCAGCAGCGATTGGGAGGTGACATGATGAGGTCACGCAACTCAAATGGCCAAAGGGGAGGAGGGAGGGAGCGAGGGGAATGGGTACCAGGAGAGGCATTACTATTCCAGGAAATATGACGCTGATGGCAGCTATTTTGGTACCAGAACTCACAGTAATAACCTACTCACTATTCCATGAGGTTTTGGGCTTACAGCTTCATTACACCAACTTTAGGTATGTTAAAATGTTTGAATGGTTGTCAGCCAAAATGTCCTGTCAAGATATCGACGCAGTTTGGCTGCAGCCCCAAAGCCTCATGGAACACTTACCATGCCAGGAAAACTTCAAGAATCGCTATAATAACAATGTATGACTGAAAAGAAAACTTGAAGAAACTGTGTGGCAATGTTTTAGGAACTGTTTCATACACCAATTTTCTGTCGTTTTTTGAAGGATGGGCAACATGATATCTGGTATACTTACAATAGCTGAAACATAACTTATGTACCAAGGTAATTCAGCTCTCAGAAGGTTTAGTGAACAAAATATACATCCTCGATAATATTTAAAAAACCAACGATTACCTGAGGTACTGCCGATGTCTTTTCTATCTCACTTGTTGTCGAGGAATAAACATTATTTAGAGTTTTGAGTTCTTGATGTTCATTTTCAAGGGTTTCATCCTCCAGCCTGACCAAATCAGGAACATATTGACGTGGATCATGTAGACTGAGGCTGTGAAAGAGAAATAAATGGATTTCATATCTTGTGAAAAATTATCTTTAAATCCAGACAGTGGTAATTTACATCAGACAAACAAGTAGAAACTGATAAGTCTACCATAGAAAATATGAACAGCAATAGACGTCTAATTAGTCCTCTCACATTTCTTTTCAAAATTACCAATATTATCTGCTGCAAAACCTAGTAGTGTTCACTAATTATCTCCATATCTCTCTCTCTCTCTCTCACTCTCTCTCTCTCTCTCTCTGTCTGTTCCCGTATCTTCAGTAAAAAGGGGAAACACATCACGAGCGGAGTTATGGCCTAAGCAAATTATATTGTCGCAGTGTTTGTCATTTTTGTTGTTTTAAGTTTACAAAATACAGAAAGTTTATAACATTTTGCAATGGAGTGTACTCATTTTGATAACATTATGTTCATCATTGTCAGCATTCATGTATATAGCACTATTTTCTTTACCTTTGGACGAAACTTAACAGTTAGCGATGCTGACTTAATAAAAAATTTTGCTAATTTTAAACTAAAACTGTTAAACGTATATTATGAAGATAAAATAATGTCATCACACATTTCATGTAAAATGCACTGGACATAAGAAAAAGTCCAAATTATAGGCTTCAGTATCCAAAGACTTGCCATCTAACGTTTACAAAGAATTAATGCTTGTTGAATTGTACCATAAGACATCCTGAGGATTATTCCCACACCATGACGAATTCTACTATAAGATATCGTGAGGACTATTCCCGTGGCCTTTTGTGCACATGTTAGATTCAGTCTGTTTTATGTGGTTATAAATTGTTAACTTTTATTCAAAACAACGTATTTAGCTTATTTACACATGCCATAACGAAATATGTATGTAGCATGCCTGCTGGAGATCCAAACAACGAACTGTGATTTATCAAAAGACATTAAACGAATCTGGGGCACTTTTCTCTTCGGCTGTTATTTATTTCAACTTTTCTTCTCTTCACAGCTAGCTTCAGCTTTTGAAACCATTATCCAGAATTTTTCTAGAAAGGGATGCCATAGGTATAAAAATGGCAGTGTATTCACATTATGTGCTTGCAGTAGTTTTGGTTTATAGATTTAACTGATCTCGATGTCTTCACGGTTAGCTGCAGTACATATGCACTACTTCTTGTAATTTCACCATCCCACTTCTAACGAAGTTTTGCGTATTAAGACTGACTGAATATGGATTTCTTTGCCAAAAGTTTCATTAAAGTACAATTTTTTCTGCAAGATGTTAAGGCGTGAGCACGCGAAATCATTCTTATGACACATATTTTTAGCGATGGAAACGTTTTAATAAAAGGTAATTTGCCTCTGAATTTTAGTCCTTCAGATGTAAATGAATAAAGAAACAGAATATATTAACTAATTGAACAATAATAATAATAATAATAATAATAATAATAATACTTTATACAATGTCAGATGATTAATTCTGTATGCACAAAAACATAAAAGGGCATAACTCTTGGTACACAACGCAATAATACGTTCTTCTGAATATGTCAGTGATTTGCATTCTATGAGATTACACATAAATGATTTACAGCTATTTAGATATTTTTTCAAAACACTTCTTATTCTGTGTGTAACTATGATATTCTTCTAATTGTAGAAGGGATTTTCTTGAAGGAATCCTTAAGAAGAAACTTAAGTTTCATTGTCGCAAGAGTAACTATACCGGGAAGTACATTTTTATGTCTGAGGCTTTCGGGGAGAATTAGAGTCAAACTTACCGAAACTAACAGTTAGGAAGCCTTAGAATGTGTCTCTTATAGTTCAAAGTCTGATAAAAAAAATTACAAGTCTTGCCTCGCTTATAAGCCCCCCCCCCTTCTCTATAACACAATTAAAGCTGGAATTGTACTCGTTTCGCTATGACCTATGGTTTACAGAAACTACTAGATACATTATTTGCTGAAAATAAGTTAGTACTTCCTTTAGAAAGATTATTCATCACTTCTTTTATTGATGTACACATATTAGGACTGACTACAACACTAATGTCATCTGCAGGAAGTACTTGTTGTCGGTGGTTTGTAGAAGTCACAAGATCAAACCAAGTCAAACACTACTAATGATTTATCTGTGGCAGCAATGTCGGTCTGAATTTCCATAGTTTGAATTACTAAGTATAATTTTCTGGATTTCTTTTCACTAAAAGTGCATGAAGTGTTAGTTTAATAAACCATTAATTTATAAAAATTTAGGTTTTCTAGGAAGATACTGTGACTGACACCATCAAACTTCTTGGATAGGTCACAAAAGATACCACCTGGTTCCATTTTGTTACATTTTGCTCGTATTACTTGGTACATAAACGTTTAGAAGTTCTTCAGAATTACAAATCGTTTTTTATTAAGGATATCACTTCTTTCATCTTACAGAACACTACTTTCTTAAAACCTTTGGAAAAACTGTCAGTAACTAAATAAGTCATAAATGACTAACATCTCTCCTGTGAGTTTTCTCGCAAAGGGCTTCAACAAAGGAATATTTTAATCTCTATTGAAAAATGCGTTATGATTGTAATTTATTAAATGTTTCAGTTGAGATATTATTCTTTATGAGGATTCTATTGGAAGTATCATGAGCAGCATATGAGATTTAATTTTTATAGAATTTATAATGTTTGTAATTTAGAAAGCGGATAGTGGGCCAGATTTATTACTGGCACAAGTGTTTGGAAATTGCCTATTAAACACAATGCTATTCTTTTTGAGTTGGTCTGTTTATGGACTTTCCTCTGTTACGTTTCAGAAATATTTATTAAAAATAATTGATAGAGCGAATTAACATTTATTATCTTTTCATCCAGCTTAACGGGAATTTTTGGTCTTTATAGTTCTTGTAACCGTATATTCTCTGTTGTCTAAATTATTAATCCCCAAATAACGGCGTTCTAAAAATTTTCCTTAAAATCGTTTGTAGTTGTAAGTACAGCTAGCTATTCCATACCAGTTGTTTTTAAAAAGGAAAGAAAGAAATAGAACCACGGCTAGAAGAGAAGTGGAAATGGAGTTCAACTTGGTACATATAATGACAAGAATTACGCATTATAATATCAAGGAAAATTAGCTGTTCAGTCAGATAACTTTGTACCATTGATCACGTTGATGACTATAATGATGAAATGTTTGACTTGACGCGTGACAGCCAGGTCTTCACCGCACGCATATTATTGTTAAGAGACGAGAGTGGTCAAAGGAAACAAAAACAGACATTTTTAAGAAGAATTAAACAAATGGTTCAAATGGCTCTGAACACTATGGGACTTAACATCTGAGGTCGTCAGTCCCCTTGACTTAGAACTTCTTAAACCTATCTAAACTAAGGACATCACACACATCCATGCCCGAGGCAGGATTCGAACCTACGACCGTAGCAGCAGCGCGTTTCCGGACTGAAGCGCCTAGAACCGTTCGGCCACAGCAGCTTGCAAGAATTAAACGATCCCCAATCCCTGTTTTCCCACTGCATTAAAGCACACACACACAATAAAATTTATCCAATCGTCACTTTTTAAAACTTTCGATGATAAGAGAAGTAACACAGTAAAATAATGAAAAATATTACAGGAGATGTATTGCTCGCTATTTACTAGACTAAAGAAGGATGAGCCAGGCTCTCTGCAACACACTAAAACCTCCAACCTAAGAGTTTAGACTGGAGTTTGGACAAATTAAAAAAACTTTAAAACGCATGTCACACTCGTCTTGTTGTTTACTAAAGCAGAAATCAGATCGCTACCGAAATTTGCTACTGGCCTCACGTCAGAATATAGGATGTGCTCGATTACAATATGACGTACCGAAATGTGTACGTGAGGCACTGGAGCAAAAAGCCATATGTAAAGCGGCTACCCATTTATCCTATGCGTACTGATAGTTGGTTTCATGGTATGCAGCTTGTTATCCATTGCCATCAATCACTCTTTCTTCCATTGACACGCGGTCAAAAGCGAGTTTACTGCTTGTGAGGGATTGGAAATTTGGTCAACTGTCGCCCCTACAGTCTTTCTTGTCTGATACTTCAAGTTACTCGTTTCACTGGAGTCCGGACCGACACGGTACCAATCAGAAAAGCACCTCCTTTCCATGCTGCCGTAGCAAGACAGAGTGTCCCGTATATAATGTAGAATATTTTCTGCTAAGTGCATTTGTTGAAGAGCCTGAATGCTACTAAAGGAATCGGAGCAGATGAGAAGCATTGCTGCTTGGTCTCGCTTCATCTGCTTTGTTCATTTGAACAATATCTACCAGGACTTTCTTATGCGCTTCTAACTTACTCGACGATGAGCCAAAACATAATGACCACCTACTTAATAGCATGATGGTCCACTTTGGTAGGTTTTTAGAGGCATGCAGCATCAGAAATCTCCACACCAGTCATACAATTTCAGTAAGTTATGGGCTGATGGTTGCGTTTACTACCATGCTCCCCAAACCATTGTGGTATGGTTTTGGCCTTGTGACACAGGGCTGGCCGGAGTGGCCGAGCGGTTCTAGGCGCTACAGTCTGGAACCGCGCGACCGCTACGGTCGCAGGTTCGAATCCTGCCTCGGGCATGGATGTGTGTGATGTCCTTAGGTTAGGTAGGTTTAAGTAGTTCTAAGTTCTAGAGGACTGATGACCTCAGAAGTTAAGTCCATAGTGCTCAGAGCATTTGTACCATTTTTTTTGAAGGACAAACTTAGTGTGGGCAGTCTCTGTAGCAGACCTATTGCATCTTCTAAGTGTTCTGCCAACAAAACGCAGTCTTTGGTTTGCCTTCTCCACAACATTATACATGTAATCGATCCACTTTAAGTTGTTCGTAATTGCAGTTCCTAGGTATTTAGTTGAACTGACAGCCTTTAGATTTGCGTGATTTATCATATCGTCGGCGATGTAGTATAACAGATTGCCGTGGAGACCTTCATGTTGTCCTGCTGATAATCGGTCAAAACGCGGTGCAACTGAAGTGTTCTGAAATTCCATCTCAACTAGTCCCATACCAAGAGTGACAGTTATTGAACTATATGAAAAAAACGTAAATTACTTACAAACTACGGCGTGCGCACAATGTTATGACGTGTTCAGTATGCACTGCCATCATTAGTGATGATGTGGCGCAGACGAATAGCGAAATTCTGCATGACCAGCTGAAGAGTCAGAAGAACGATGCTGTTGATGACCTCCTGAATGGCTGTTTTCAGCTCAGCAGTGGTTTTGGGGTTATTGCTGTACACCTTGTCTTTAATACAGCCCCACAAAAATGAGTCGCTTGTGTTCAGATCCGGAGAATATGGCGGCTAATCGAGGCCCGTACCTGTGACCTCTGGGTACCCCAGAGCCCGATTGCGGTCCACAAAGTGCTTCTCCAGGATATCAAACACTCTCCTACTTCGATGGGATCGAGCTCCGTCTTTCATGAACCACACATCTTGTCGTAATCAGGGTCACTTTGGATAATGGAGATCAAATCATGTTCGAAAATCTTCATGTTTCATTCGGTAGTTACTTTGCCACCAAGGAATATCGCACCGATTATTCTGTGAGTGGACATTGCACACCACACAGTCACCCGTTGAGGGTGAAGAGACTTCTCGATCGCGAAATGCGGGTTCTCAGTCCCCCAAATGCGCCATTTTCGCTTATTGACGAACGTATTCGACAACAGTTTGTTCCATTGTCTCCCAGTTGATTCCCACCTGTTGTGCAGCTCGTCTGGTCGATTTCCTGGGGCTGGTTTGAAACACAGCGCGTGTCTTCTCGATGTTCTCAGGCATTTTCACCCTTTTTGGACGACCGATATTACCAACACTGTCATCACGAACATTACCCGTTATCTCAAACTTGCGGATCAAATCCTATATTGTGAGCACACTTGGACCTGTTGTCGTCAGTTTGAACTCGATCGCAAATTTCCTTTGAGCCGCAGTTGGGCTGTTATTACTCGCATAGTAGGCCTTCACAAGCACTATACGCTAAGGCACGCTGTACCGTAACATTTTCAAGTGCAAATGACCGACAACAACAAGACGCGCGCGCGTGCACATACTAATTCCCATCATGTTCCGCGGCCAACCGTGCAGTTTGAACGTCATCTCGGAAACCGTTCAGAAGTTATAACGATTTTATTTCGTATAATTCAATAATTATCGCACTTTAGGTTCTATGGCGGGGAATACTAACGCGCAGGACCAAAGAAATGTTTCAATATAACGCAAACAGTTCTGGAAAACAAGCGTTGTTTATGAACGCGGACATTATTTTGTTGAATGATTACTTTTTTGAGCCATGTCACGAAGAGAACCACATGTCGTCCCAAACTGTTACGAACATGTCGCTCTCTCATTAAGTTTCCACTTACCACAAGAGGAGTCTAGAAATACTAGATCTCTTTGCATTCCTTTAGAGGTTTAGTGCTGGTTGTGTAATGCTCAATAACTTAGGTTGAGCTTTCGCACTCACCTACGTCCTCGGGTACAGTAGATCTGCAAGCAGAGGCAAAATCTTGATCCGTCGCTAAAGATAATCCGCACAGTGATCAGTCGTACTGTGCGACTGGTCCCGGCGGAGGTTCGAGTCCTCCTTCGGGCGTGGGTGTGTGTTTTTGTCCTTAGGATAATTTAGGTTAAGTAGTGTGTAAGCTTAGGGAATGATGACCTTAGCAGTTAAGTCCCATAAGATTTCACACACATTTGAAAATTTTTTTGATCAGTCGTACATGCCACTGCTGGCAACGGAACTCCTGCGAACGACATCGGTGTCGGTGTGTCAACGTCAGACAACGTAAAGGCGTGTAGACACTTGCGAGCAACAGGTTCGCGAGCAGCTCATGAGTCTTTGTGAGAAGAAGTGATGTGGAGATGCTCACCTGGGAACTGTGTAAGCCACATTGTTCACAATCGCGACAGTGCCGTCCTCATTGAGTTTGAGCGCCCCTTAATCCTCGCAAGCAACGAATACATTTGCTAGCAACGTGCTCGACAGCAGCTAATGAGCCGCCCAACTTGTGAGTGTGTACACATCTTAAGTCACGAGTGGATAATGCAGCCGCTACTTGCTGTTTTGCGGTATAGAATAACACTTATGTACAGGTTGACCAGGACTAAACTGACAGAGTTCCAGAGGTTGTTCAGGGATACCTTATGAGTATGTTGGTTCAAGGGACCCACTCGTTAAAGAGTCATGACTAAAGTCACTAGGGAATTAATGATATTAGCTGCCAGTGGACATTGATTTATATCAGTGGGGCAAGTTGAAAATTTGTGCCGGACTGGATTCGAACCCGGGTCTCCTGCTTGCTAAACAGAAGCACTGACCACTACGCCATATGGACACAGTGGTTACTACAACAGCATGGACTAACTAAGCATGCCTCCCGTTAGACCCAAATTATCAACTTACACCACACACTAATGAAGTAGTGCCACTGCTCATTAGCCTCATTACTCGCGGCATCTCGTCGACTCCCGTAAGATTTCGAGCTTAATACGCACCTGCACTGAAGGGATCAATGACCATCATCGCCTTGACTATACCGGGTGGTCATAATTAAACTTTCCCTGTTTAACACGTTATAACACGGAAACTAATTACCGTACGAGTACCAAACTTGATGACCTCCTGAATGGCTGTTTTCAGCTCAGCAGTGGTTTTGGGGTTATTGCTGTACACCTTGTCTTTAATACAGCCCCCAGGCCACCAGGTGCCGTGATCAGTCATCGTGACACTCACAAGGGAACCTCCCCATCGCACCCCCCTCAGATTTAGTTATAAGTTGGCACGGTGGATAGGCCTTGAAAAACTGAACACAGATCAATCGAGAAAACAGGAAGAAGTTGTGTGGAACTATGAAAAAAAATTAGTAAAATATACAAACTGAGTAGTCCATGCGAAGATATGCATCAACAAGCCGAACGAACGTCTAGCAACGCAGTGGTCTCGTGGTTAGCGAGAGCAGCTACTGAACCAGAGATCTTAGGTTCAAGTCTTCCCTCGAGTGAAAAATTTAGTTTTTTATTTTCAGTTTATGTGTCAAACTCTTATGTTTTCATCACTTTTTTGGGAGTGATTATCACATCCACAAGAAAACCTAAATCGGGCAAGGTAGAAGAATCTTTTTACCCATTCGCTAAGTGTACAAGTTAGGTGGGTCGACAACATATTGCTGTCATGTGACGCACATGCCGTCACCAGTGTCGTATAGAATATATCAGACGTGTTTTCCTGTGGAGGAATCGGTTGACCTATGACCTTGCGATCAAATGTTTTCGGTTCCCACTGGAGAGGCACGTCCTTTCGTCTACTAATCGCACGGTTTTGCGGTGAACAGAGACGTCAATGAACGAACGGACAGATCATAACTTTGCGAAAATAAAGAAAGTAAAATTTTCAGTCGAGGGAAAACTTGAACCAAGGACCTCTCGTACCGCACTTACTCACGCTAACCACTGGACCACGGCGTTCCTGAACTCACATTCTCCTTGATGTTGCTTATCTTACACATGAACTACTCAGTTTGTATATTTTACTAATTTTTTTCATAGTTCCATACAACTTCTTCCTGTTTTCTCGAGTGATCTGTGTTCAATTTTTCAAGGCCTATCCACTGTGCCAACTTATAACTAAATCTGAGGGGGGTGCGATGGGGAGGTTTCCTTGTCAGTCTCACACACCTTACCAGTCACAGTGCACTTGTTGACGCGTCAACATGAGCTTGGACAAAAGGAGCAGGGCATTACTGATGAAGCTCTATTATCAAAACAACAGTAAAGCTGCAGCTGCACTTCGAGAATATCGCCGCCTGAAAGGATTACAGAAGGGTCCTTTTTCTCCATCTCCTGTGAGGAGCATGATGAAGAAGTTCGAATCAACTGGAGAACTGGGCGTCGCTGTGGGAAAAAGCCGACGACCGGTTGCACCACAGGTGGTTGATGAAATAGCTGTTGCTATGGCAGACAACGCTGCGCGCAATTCCCGATCGTCAGGCAGTGGGCGTGCTGTGTCACGACAGTTGAAAGTCCAGTGGTCCCCTGTACTGAATGTGCTTCGAACCATTCTCAAATGGTATCCGTACAAGATCTATATCGTACAGCAGCTTGCACCACGGGACGCACAACGACGTGTTGACTTTGCTCTTCACTTTCTCCCAAGGATTGAAGTTGATGAGGGCTGGCCCTGGACCAATCTATGGACAGACGAAGTTCATTTTTTTCTGACGGGTGAGGTGAACACACAGAACTGCCGAGTGTGGAAAGCTTCACCTCCAATCACTGTGCATGAAGTTCCTCTGTATGGTGAACGTGTCAATGTGTGGTGTGGCTTCACGGTTACGTTCATCATTGGCCCATTCTTCTTGGAACAGGTTGGCACTCAAGGACAAAAGACGTGCAGTGTGACTGGCCAGCTTTACTGCGATATGCTTTGCCAGCAGGTCATACCCGCCCTACTGTGGAGAGACGCACTGAACTCAACAGTTTTCATGCAAGATGGGGCCCCACCTACTTCTCCGAAACACATTTGGTAACGATCGAATTATCAGCCGATCGTTTCCAACTGCTTGACCGGCACGATCACCTGATCTCACTCATTGTGATTTCTGGTTTAGGAGCTACCTGAAGGACAGAGTTTACCAGGGGAACATTCACACATTCTGATCTGAAGCACAGAATATCAAGAGAGGTAACCAGCATACCTATGGACATGCTTCGTTCTGCTGTACAGAATGCAATCCTGTGCTTTCAGACACTTCGGGACACTGATGGGCGCCATATTGAGACCCTATCAGTAATGGTACCGATATGTAATGAGTGGTGTACCACAGCAACACATTAAAAGTGTTTCAATTGAATTGATTCTGCATTATTTCTCTTCGACATGTCCTTGACATTAACGCTACCAAGTTTGGTACTCGTACGGTAATTAGTTTCCGTGTTATAACGTGTTAAATAGAAAAGGTTTAATTATAACCAGGCTGTATATACGTGGTGCCTGTTCTTTCGGAAATATCCGAAAGAACAGACACCACATATGTATTATAGAGTTATTGCATTTCATTTGGTTTCTTGTCCCATCTAACTTTGCATCTGTATTGCACTGAAAATGGTGCGCAACAGTGCAAATGTCGACGGTATGAGCTGTGCGTCTTGTTTATAAACAAATTTGTTCGATTCACTTAGGGTACTTTCTGTTGGCAACGTAATGAGCACCTTACTCGGCACACTCAAGCTTGTATTCAGTTCTACTCGGTTCTGTGTTAGTTGTGAGGTAAAGGCGATACACAATAGTGTGGATAGCTTCACTGAGGAAGGTATGATCGATATGAACCTCGTGTATGGGTTCACTAAATGGAATAAAAGAGCCACGCAACGACGCTATGCTGGGCGGTTTCCGCAGCGATGGCAACCCTGTCACAACAGGATGCAAAACTGTCACAACACTTTTGCATCTGTACAATGGCGTGTACAAGAAGCTGGATCCTTCTGAATTGTGATGGTTGCGTATTTAAGTTTTTCGCTGTTGTGAAGATATTTTTACAGAAACAAAGTTAAATTGAGTGCCAAACCGAGTAAATCACAGTTATACAGGGTGATTCAAAAAGAATACCACAACTTTAGGAATTTAAAACTCTGCAACGACAAAAGGCAGAGCTAAGCACTATCTGTCGGCGAATTAAGGGAGCTATAAAGTTTCATTTAGTTGTACATTTGTTTGCTTGAGGCGCTGTTGACTAGGCGTCAGCGTCAGTTGATGCTAAGATGGCGACCGCTCAACAGAAAGCTTTTTGTGTTATTGAGTACGGCAGAAGTGAATCGACGACAGTTGTTCAGCGTGCATTTCGAACGAAGTATGGTGTTAAACCTCCTGATAGGTGGTGTATTAAACGTTGGTATAAACAGTTTACAGAGAATGGGTGTTTGTGCAAAGGGAAAAGTTCTGGACGGCCGAGGACGAGTGATGAAAATGTAGCACGCATCCAGCAAGCATTTGTTCGCAGCCCTATATGGGGCACTGAGAATCCGCGGGAAACAACTCAGTATGAACGTGACTCGCCTAAGGTGAACGTTTTCTGTGCCATTTCAGCCAATAAAGTTTTTGGTCCCTTTTTCTTCGAAGGTGCTACTGTAACTGGACTACAGTATCTGGAGATGTTAGAGAATTGGCTGTTCCCTCAGCTCGAACAAGAAGCACAACAATTCATATTTCAGCAGGATGGAGCGCCACCACATTGGCACTTATCTGTCCGTAACTACCTGAACGTCAACTACCCGAGGCGATGGATCGGCCGCCAGGCAGCCCGTGACAGAGCACTTCAACACTGGCCTCCAAGAAGCCCTGATCTTACCCCCTGCGATTTTTTCTTATGGGGGTATGTTAAGGATATGGTGTTTCGGCCACCTCTCCCAGCCATCATTGATGATTTGAAACGAGAAATAACAGCAGCTATCCAAACTGTTACGCCTGATATGCTACAGAGAGTGTGGAACGAGTTGGAGTATCGGGTTGATATTGCTCGAGTGTCTGGAGGGGGCCATATTGAACATCTCTGAACTTGTTTTTGAGTGAAAAAAAAACCTTTTTAAATACTCTTTGTAATGATGTATAACAGAAGGTTATATTATGTTTCTTTCATTAAATACACATTTTTAAAGTTGTGGTATTCTTTTTGAATCACCCTGTATTATTAATCTGTAACTAACCGCAGAAGACTGTGGGTTCCTTACACCAAGACACTCAGAAGTTGTCCCTAAACAGCCTCTGAAAGTTTGTCTATCGAGTTCTAGTTCATCCTGTGGCAGCGTTTCGTACTTGGCGAACGACCAGATGATCCTCTGTGGTTGACGAGAAGATTTCCGGAGTGAATGTCAGCTAGTAAAGGTGAGATGCTGAATAACAAAATACGGCAACGTTTTCTCTCCTACGCTTCTCTGTCCACTGTCCCCCATTGTTGCACAGTTCCTTCATCACTGCCCAAGTGGTGGAAAGTTCGACGTAATTTTCATCCCGCTCACGTAGCCTGATAATCCGCTTTCATGTAAGCTTATGAGCTGTTCATATTGCTTTAAAATGTTTCGCCTAGACATACTAGTTTATCATTGACCTTTTCCTTACACAAACACCAATAATACTGTGCATAGCATTGCTCTAGAGTCTTTCGAAATTACCAAGGATCTGTTGCTGATATTTAGCTCGGCTCGCAGCTATGGTAGGTTAGTTACGGATTTATTTATTTATTTATTGCTTATTTAGCCTGACCAAATTAGCGACTTAAGGCCCTCTCTTACATCTGACCAAGGGCAACAATTACAAAAGATATTACAAAAGATCCCAGTAATAATAATAATAATAATAATAATAATAATAATAATAATAGTAGTAAAAATGATAATAATAGTGATAACTGACACTAATAATAATAATTATAAAAATAGTATATTAAATCGCACTCATGCCATTGGCTGACCTACATACCGTCTTTCGCTTCTTATGGATGGGAGCTTTATTTTGGCAACCACAGTTTGAAGATCTCTTTATCGGTTACAACAAGTTTTTGCCCTAATTTTTAATGTTTTTGTAGTGTGTGAAGAAAGCTACAGGGTGTTTCAAAAATGACCGGTATATTTGAAACGGCAATAAAAACTAAACGAGCAGCGATAGAAATACACCGTTTGTTGCAATATGCTTGGGACAACAGTACATTTTCAGGCAGACAAACTTTCGAAATTACAGTAGTTACAATTTTCAACAACAGATGGCGCTGCGGTCTGGGAAACTCTATAGTACGATATTTTCCACATATCCACCATGCGTAGCAATAATTTGGCGTAGTCTCTGAATGAAATTACCCGAAACCTTTGACAACGTGTCTGGCGGAATGGCTTCACATGCAGATGAGATGTACTGCTTCAGCTGTTCAATTGTTTCCGGATTCTGGCGGTACACCTGGTCTTTCAAGTTTCCCCACAGAAAGAAGTCACAGGGGTTCATGTCTGGCGAATAGGGAGGCCAATCCACGCCGCCTCCTGTATGTTTCGGATAGCCCAAAGCAATCACACGATCATCGAAATATTCATTCAGGAAATTAAAGACGTCGGCCGTGCGATGTGGCCGGGCACCATCTTGCATAAACCACGAGGTGTTCGCAGTGTCGTGTAAGGCAGTTTGTACCGCCACAAATTCACGAAGAATGTCCAGATAGCGTGATGCAGTAATCGTTTCGGATCTGAAAAATGGCCCAATGATTCCTTTGGAAGAAATGGCGCCCAGACCAGTACTTTTTGAGGATGCAGGGACGATGGGACTGCAACATGGGGCTTTTCGGTTCCCCATATGCGCCAGTTCTGTTTATTGACGAAGCCGTCCAGGTAAAAATAAGCTTCGTCAGTAAACCAAATGCTGCCCACATGCATATCGCCGTCATCAATCCTGTGCACTAAATCGTTAGCGAATGTCTCTCGTGCAGCAATGGTAGCGGCGCTGAGGGGTTGCCGCGTTTGAATTTTGTATGGATAGAGGTGTAAACTCTGGCGCATGAGACGATACGTGGACGTTGGCGTCATTTGGACCGCAGCTGCAACACGGCGAACGGAAACCCGAGGCCGCTGTTGGATCACCTGCTGCACTAGCTGCGCGTTGCCCTCTGTGGTTGCCGTACGCGGTCGCCCTACCTTTCCAGCACGTTCATCCGTCACGTTCCCAGTCCGTTGAAATTTTTCAAACAGATCCTTTATTGTATCGCTTTTCGGTCCTTTGGTTACATTAAACCTCCGTTGAAAACTTCGTCTTGTTGCAACAACACTGTGTTCTAGGCGGTGGAATTCCAACACCAGAAAAATCCTCTGTTCTAAGGAATAAACCATGTTGTCTACAGCACACTTGCACGTTGTGAACAGCACACACTTACAGCAGAAAGACGACGTACAGAATGGCGCACCCACAGACTGCGTTGTCTTCTATATCTTTCACATCACTTGCAGCGCCATCTGTTGTTGAAAATTGTAACTACTGTAATTTCGAAAGTTTGTCCGCCTGAAAATGTACTGTTGTCCCAAGCATATTGCAACAAACGGTGTATTTCTATCGCTGCTCGTTTAGTTTTTATTGCCGTTTCAAATATACTGGTCATTTTTGAAACACCCTGTACTTGTAAATGATGACACGAGTTTATCACGATATGTATGAAATACACTGCCGTAAAGAAACTGTGAAGACATCAAATAAGAGTTTTCCAGGTCACTTAAAACATTGTTTTAGAAACAGTTCATGTGGTGTACATTTGTAGTTCAGTATTTCAAGAGGTTCTGTAACACACATCTTAGTACACGGCGTAGCCTCCATTGGTGGCAGGACGTATCACTCAACCTTTGATAACCTGTCTCTGTTGAAGGCGGCTATACAACCGTCTTTCCTGGTCCTGCATCGGTTCTAGGTTTATACGCAAACATCGAGAAGGTCCACGATACTACTTGGAGGTGTTTTATCCTCGAGCAGCTTCATGAATGGGGATTTTATGGATGTCTCTCCATTTTTATTTGGTCCTCTGATCGCCTTCAGCAGGAGAACGTCGTCCCTGAAGGCAGTGTTTTAAGTGTGAGTCTCTTTGCCATAGCTATTAATAGCATTACGTCCTGTCCAGTGTTCTTTGTTTGTGGATGACGTCTCTGTTTTTTGCTCATCTTCAAGTCTTGCAACGACAAAACGTCAGTTACAACTAACTCTTAGAAATTTGGATGAATGGGAGCAGAAGAGTGGCTTTAAGTTTTCAACCAAGAAGTCTTAGTACATTCTTTTTAACCGTTCTCGTTTCTTTTTAAACTTTCCTGAGTTGAGGATGAGGGATACTGTTCTTAATTTTCAAGACATGGTGATGTTTCTGTGCCTTATATTTGACTGTAAACTCACATGGTTGCTACATATTAAGAACCTGAAAAAACGGTCCCTTAAGGCTCTAAGTATTTGAAAATGTCTTAGCCACAGTACATGGGGATCAGACAGGATTTGTCTTTTACAGAGCCTTTTTGCGGTCTCGGCTAGGTTATGAGTGCAGGTGTATGGGTCTGCGAGACCCTACTATTTGAAGATGCTGGACGTGGTGCACCATGAAGGGATTCGGTTGGCCACTGGGGCGTACAGAACAACCCCCATACCAAGCCTCTGTGCAGAGGCTGGTGAACCGTCACTTCACATCAGGCGACGGATAGTTACGGTGCGCCAGGGATATAAAACACTGTGAATACCATACCATTCTTCGGTCTCCAATTGAAAGGTTTTTTCGTAACCGGCAACGAGCAAAGGATTGCCTTTTAGAGATGGGTGTGGTTGGTCTTAATATTTTACATCGAGGTTGGAGCAGATTTCCACCTTGGCTTCTCAAGAGCCCCAGACTTATATTAGACTTGACCAATTTTAAGAAAGTTAGTACAGATTTTACATTTCAGTCTCTGCTTTTTCCACATTCTAGGTATGCATTACAGTTTCACAGTAGTGTGCACTGATGGCTCCAAACAAGGGAATTACCTTGGCTACTCTGTAGCGTTCCCCGACCATATCACTCGGATTCGCCTTTTTGATTATACCGCTTTCTCAGTGGAGCTCCGCACGATCCTGAAGGCAGGGAGCAGATGCGACGTATTCAGGGCAAACGGTTTCTCATCTGCTCCCATTTCCTTAGTGCCTTACAATCGCTACAGAACCTGTACACAGCTGAGAAGTTGGCCCAGCTGATATATGAGCAACTATACCTGCTCCAACGGCAGGGAAAGCAGGTGTTTTCTGCTGGGTGCCAGGACATGTGGGTTCAAAAATTGTTCAAATGGCTCTGAGCACTATGGGACTTAACTTCTGAGGTCATCAGTCCCCTAGAACTTAGAACTACCTAAACCTAACTAACCTAAGGACATCACACACATCCATGTCCGAGGCAGGATTCGAACCTGCGACCGTAGTGGTCGCGCGGTTCCAGACTGTAGCGCCTAGAACCGCTCGGCCACCCCGGCCGGCGGACATGTGGGGATACGGGGAAATGAACAGGCCGATCAGAGCGCCAAGGAGGCCTTCAGAGGAGAGGCTGTGGCACGGTGTCCTATGCCCCTGCTGGCTGTCGTTTCTGCACTACATAGGAAGTTCATGCAGTTGTGGAATGAGGAATGGCTGACAGTATCGGACAATAAGCTACGGTTGGTATAGTCAACTATCCGGCCGTGGCGTTCCTCCTGCCGGTTGCTCGGGTGGATGAAGTGGCCCTCACACGTCTATGAATTGGGAACTGCCCTCTTACGCATGGCTTTTTATATGTCGAGAGGATACCCCGTCTTGTGACGCTTGCGGCGTGTAAATCTCTGAACGCCATATTTTGACAGAGTGCATTTTATACCCTGATTCAAGGGCAGAAGCAAGTATCTCTGGGGATCTGTCCCCCCCCCCCCCCCATTTTAGCCGATGATGAGATAAGTGTGACCAAAGTTTTAAAGTTTCTTGATGTGTCTGGACACTGGCCTAAGCTTTTAGGCTGGAGGTTTTAGTGTGTTAAAGAGTGGCTAGCTCATCCTTTTTTATTCTTACAGTCAGCCAGCCATATCCATCTGCCATATTGTTTTAACTCCTTAACACCATATTCTTACTATTTAGCTGATGTTTTAATATTCACACGATACTTTGTTCCGTGTTTCGGTGTGGGTACACACGTACTTTTCCACATTTCGTTTCTTTTAGTTTCCGTGCTATTTGTACTCCCGCTTAGTGTATTTTATCGGCACTCGTCTCAAACTCTTTTCGAGCGGACGTTAAAGACCTCGCTGTCGTGCGCCCGTACCAACATATGCATCCATCCCATCCACTGATGGTAATGCAGTGGCTCATACTGATGATGAATACGGTGTTGAGAAATGTTATCCCACATCCTTTCAAACTGTTGGCGGGAATGGAAAATGGGTTAGTGGCGTGCGTGTTCGTAGTCCCAGTGGTAGTAACTGGTTCATAACAGTTCGCACTGACACTTCTGGGTCACATTTGCTCTTATCTATGCCATAAAAGCTGTGCAATCTGCTACTGACGACATTGAAAAAGACGGTCTATGTGCTGCGTGAATATCCAGGACGTCGCCTAAGAGTATAGGAATGTTTGGATGTCAAGTGATGTTACCACTGCAGCACAACTAACATGGCACGTCCAACTTCTATGGCTATTCTCTGAAAGGACTCTCCCGCTAATCGCAAGATGTAAGGCCGCAAGATTTTGCCCCCATACAGGAATAGCATGAATCAGTATCAACCACTTATTGTTTCCGTCTTTTATACCGGGCGTGATTTTGAGTCATCTCCTAGACATTTTGCCAATCTTATATTTAGGTTAATGAATAGGCGTTAACGTTCTATGTCTATGCTTGTTTACTTTGCTCATGTTTATTTGAGAGTTGTTTTTATAGTAAACAAATTATGAGGACCCAATTGTTCTACTCTTCCTAGGACTAGACTGCACGTACCGATTCTGATCAAGTTAGAGTGGAATATCGTCATACAACTTGGGGAATTAACCCACACGTTACTCCCTGTTGCAGGTTGTCAGTGGCAGGACTAATTTAATTCACTTTTTAGGCGCGACACACAGCTGCGAATACGGCATTGGCCGCCACCGCACGCAAGTTCATGCAATTAGAGGGGCAGTGTTGGAAAGGCCGCAGTATGACCCTTCTCAAGCTCATTCAGTTGGTTGTAGGAAGCACTAGTACATCGCCGTGGCCTGATGCCTACTTGCTCCACATAGTTGCACCACACTTAGTATCCGACAGTGATTCGGATTCCTTATCCAGCCCGAGTGTCGATATGGGGAAAGGTGAAAAATGCTTGGGCTTCGTACCACGGTCACAGCTTGCTCCCGTGGAGGGCGCCGCCGCAGCTGCTGGGCCCATCCACCGGCGCGAGACTGCCTGTAAATACTGCTGCCCGCACTTGTCCAGCAGTTGCTCCTAGTCTCTGAAGCCTTTGTTATGCGCTATTAACAGGAGAGTGGATGACTATGCCAATGTTTGCGGTTGTCGATTCGGATTGTTTCCTGGACCGTTAGCGTATGGTTGCGAGAACTTTCGCTATGCTCTGACCTTTGCTTCTGGCTGGTCGTTCACTTGCGAACTCTGCCATCATCAACCACAGAAACCGCCTGTTGGTTCCACTGGTTTCTGCATCACCACCATTGTGATTTATCAGAAACTGTGTTCTACCTAGGATAGAAACGACTGAGATTTCCTTTCCAGTCCTCACTATCTGTGTTATAACTTCTTCCTTCTCTCCCTCTTCCGCCCATTCTGTCTTGTCCATTCTTGCCAGCCTTCATACTTTATATTTACCTGCCTTTAGCTTGGCACTATTGTTGCAGTTCCCATGGGCGAATGTAAACTGTTTCTTTTTTTCTTTCTGTAGAACAATAATTACTAAATAATTTATAATGCCGTGTATTAGATGTAAGTTATAACAAGTTTATTATAATGAATGTAAAGCAAAATATGTAGCATGCCTGGTTAGAGGTAAGAGAGGGGCTGATGCCCATAATCATCAAATAAAAATAAATATTATGGCAACAGGCGCTAGGTTTGATGGTATGTAGACAGCTTGAATCCTGCCAGTGAAATAAATTTTTACCACGTACATTTGGCCATTAAGAGCAGAAGAGAGAGTGACGTATACAAGTCCAGTCACATTAATGTGACCATTGCCTGTGTTTGACGTCAACGTGCAATAATCACTCATAGACGGCATGTGACAGCACTAGCGGTGGAGGGTATATAAGTCGTGTCGGGGCGACGCGGGAAACAGTGCAGTCATTGCTTAACTTCCCATGGTCGAGGTTTACTGTAATGTAGAATTTTTTAAAGGAAATCATATTTACTATTGATTGCAGAAATTGCCGGCCACTGTGGCCGAACGGTTCTAGGCGCTTCAGTCCGGAACCGCGCTGCTGCTACGGTCGCAGGTTCGAATCCTGCCTCGGGCATGGATGTGTGTGATGTCCTTAGGTTAGTTAGGTTTAAGTAGTTCTAAGTCTAGCGGACTGGTGACCTCAGATGTTCAGTCCCATAGTGCTTAGAGCCATTTGAACCATTTTTTGGAACAAATTACACTACTGGCCATTAAAATTGCTACACCAAGACGAAATGCAGATGATAAACGAATATTCATTGGACAAATATATTATACTAGAACTGACATGACAAATCAGTACCCATAACAACCACGTCTGGCCGTAATAACGGCCTTTAGACAACTGGGCATTGAGTCAAACAGAGCTTGGATGGTGTGTACAGGTACAGCTGCCCATGCAGCTTCAACACGATACCACAGTTCATCATGGGTAGTGACTGGCGTATTGTGACGAGCCAGTTGCCCGGCCACCATTGACCAGACGTTTTCAGTTGGTGAAAGATCTGGAGAATGCGCTGGCCAGGGCAGCAGTCGAACATTTTCTGTATCCAGAAAGGCCCGTACAGGATCTGCAACATGTGGTCGTACATTATCCTGCTGAAATGTAGGGTTTCGCAGAGATCGAATGAAGGGTAGAGCCACGGGTCGTAACACATCTGAAATGTAACGTCCGCTGTTCAAAGTGCCGTCAATGCGAAGAAGAGGTGACCGAGACGTGTAACCAATGCCACCCCATACAATCATGCCAGGTGATACGCCAGTATGGCGATGACGAATACACGCTTCCAATGTGCGTTCACCGCGATGTCGCCAAACACGGATGCGACCATCATGATGCTGTAAACAGAACCTGGAATCATGCGAAGAAATAAGGTTTGTCATTCGTGCACCCAGGTTCGGCGTTGAGGACACCATCGCAGGCGCTCCTGTCTGTGATGCAGCGCCAAGAGTAACCGCAGCCATGGTCTCCGAGTTGATAGTCCATGCTGCTGCAAACGTCGTCGAACTGTTCGTGCAGATGGTTGTGGTCTTGCAAACGTCCCCATCTGTTGACTCAGGGATCGAGACGTGGCTGCACGATCCGTTACAGCCATGCGGGTAAGATGCCTGTCATCTCGACTGCTAGTGATACGAGGCCGTTGGGATCCAGCACGGCGTTCCGATTACCCTCCTGAACCCACCGAGTCCATATTTTGCTAACAGTCATTGGATATCGACCTTCGCGAGCAGCAATGTCTCGATACGATTAACCGCAATCGCGATAGGCTACAATCCGACCTTTATCAAAGTCGGAAACGTGATGGTACGCATTTCTCCTCCTTACACGAGGCATCACAACAACGTTTCACCAGGCAACGCCGGTCAACTGCTGTTTGTGTATGAGAAATCGGTTGGAAACTTTCCTCATGTCAGCACGTTGTAGGTGTCGCCACCGGCGCCAACCTTGTGTGAATGCTCTGAAAAGTTAATCATTTGCATATCACAGCATCTTCTTCCTGTTGGTTAAATTTCGCGTCTGTAGCCCGTCGTCTTCGTGGTGTCGCAATTTTAATGGCCAATAGTGATTTTACAATTACAATTTCAGTCTTTGGGCCATTTTCAAGTGGTACCACTTGAAAAGTGGCCGTAATTACAGTTGTGAACTAAATAATTTCTACATTCAAAGGCTAAAATGACGTCCTTTAAAAATGTGCAGTCATTGTCATAAAGCTGTTCAAATGGTTCAAATGGCTCTGAGCGCTGTGGGACTTAACTTCTAAGGTCATCAGTCCCCTAGAACTTAGAACTACTTAAACCTAACTAACCTAAGGGCATCACAAACATCCACGCCCGAGGCAGGATTCCAGACTGTAGCGCCTAGAACCGCTCGGCCATCACGACCGGCTCATAAAGCGGAAACGGAGCGATTTATCTGACGTCCAAAAGGGCATGATCATTGGCTTCTGGGGCAAGGGTGGAAGCATTTCCGAAATGACTAGGTTTTTAAACTGTTCGTGTGCCACCGTATTTAAAGTAGACTATACAAGGCAAAATTGAGCTATCCAAAACCTTCGCCGATGCGACTGTGCTGCACTACATGCCGTGATGTTTGGTTTGTGGGGCGCTCAACTACGTGGTTATCAGCGCCCGTACAATTTCCCAACCTTTGCTCAGTCCAATTTCGCCACTTTCCTGGATGATGATGAAATGATGAGGACAACACAAACACCCAGTCATCTCGAGGCAGGTGAAAATCCCTGACCCCGCCGGGAATCGAACCCGGGACCCCGTGCTCGGGAAGCGAGAACGCTACCGCGAGACCACGAGCGGCGGACACTCCAGGCCGTGGATGACAGAGGCGAACGACGGCTTCGGAGGTGTGTATGGACGAATAAACGTGCAACTTCTGAGCAAATGACCGACCAGATGAATCAAGTGGCTACGAATAGTGTCTCCTTAACGATCGTTCAGCGAATGTTGCTGCGTTTAAGCCCTCACAGCTGGAGCCTGGTTCTTGCACTCATGCTGACTGCTGTTCGTCGGCGACGAGGGGCGGAATTTACACGCCAGTACAATGAGTCGCGACAGTGGCCTTTTCAGATGAATCACGTTTTATGCTCCATCGGACGGATGGCCTTTGGCATACGGAGTGAAACGTCTGAAATCTAACACTCAGGTCGGAGGAGGGAGTTTTATGGTCTGGGTAATGTTTTCGTGCAATTCTCTGGGTGATCTCGTCATTCTGGAAGGCACAATGGATCAATACAAGTATACATCTATCGTCGGGGAGCATGTCCAACCCTAAATGCAGTTTGTTTTTCCTCGGGACGATGGCATTCACTATCAGTACAAGGAAACGTTTCACACAGCTCTCAGTGTAACTGCGTTGTTCGCAGAGCACCAGGATAAATTTACCGTACAACTCTGGCCACCAAACTCCCCGAATTTAAACATAATCGAGAATCTGTGCGATGACCTCCATCTGGCTCTTCGCTCCACGTCTCCTCAAGCGAGAAACTTACCGCAGGGCACTGGAGCCAGCATGGCTCCACATTCATGTCGATACCTTCCAGAATCTCATCGACGCTCTTCCTGTACGTCTCGCAGTGGTCCACGCTGGAAAAGATAGTGTAGATAGTGTAGTTCCTGAGCATCGAAATATACTTCAGTGTCTTGGAGCAAATCTCAAACATCACCACAGTGTCGTGTAGAGTGATTCATGTGTCATGACTTAGGCTCGGTGGGTTAGTGATAATCAAAAGGAGTAGTCTATGTTTCGCCACTGTCCTCTCTTAAGTTTATTTAATATTGATCCATAACAATACGAATGCAACTTTGTACTGTACGAGCACTCGTTAAAGTCATCGACACGACCTGGAAGCACATTTGACACCTGATGACAGATTTAAGAAATGCTACGGCAGACCACCTTGACGTTTATCTCGCTCACGACAGCAACGAGCGATTCTTGTATTGTTCCCAACGATCGATGCTCGGGCATTAAACTGGCTTTTTCCCGTTTGTCAGTGGCACTGACCTCCACGAAACATTGCCTGCGGCGTCTCGTATTATATTTTCTATCTTGACCAACTGCTAACCATGGGCAGAGAGTATGTTTACTACAAAGTAAACATTTGTTTCATTATTATGAAGTTCGTCGAAGAAAACATTATTACTCGGGTCTCAACTGTCTAGCAGAACGTTTGCTCCAAAATTTACTATTAAAATACAACTGTATGTCGCAAATAATATTATTAAATGACCAGCCCGTAGAGCCGCGAGCGTTAGTGCGTTAATGCAGATCCCACATTCAACTAGGAGAATACCGGGCTTGCGCCGACGTCCCGTCTCAGTTACACGATTCGGAAAGATTTCGAAAACGTTCTCACACTTCCATATGGGATAATACTAGACGCAGATAGATGGAGAACACAAATTCTGTTAAGGGAGAGGAGGGGGAGGATGTATTTCCACCAACTGATGTATCAAAACATGGTATTCAAAATTTTTCGGAACTGGTGGACACAGAAAGAAAATATTTTTTTAAAGATTATAGCTTCTCATCTACGGAGATACTGAAGCAACTGTGCTTTCGTTAAGAGTGATAATGCATTTTAACTGGCAGCGTTGCTCTTAGTCATCAAAGGACTGTGCACAGTGGGCAGCTACTATCTATGTAGCGCGGTGTTTCATTACCAGATGACCCACATACGGCGGGTTGCACGAGAACTGCGAACTGGCCGTAAATCTGCCTACCAGTTCTGTTTGTCTCGTAGCAAACACGATCTAAACGCTCTGGTAACGACCCTGAGAATTTTGTAATTGATAATTGCCAAATTACTATTCATTTTCTTATGAATGAACGTGACTTGTAAAATTATTTGTATAACCGTGGTGCAAAGGCTTTTGCTTCTACAACTGAATGTTTATAACTAATCCCCTTAAATTCTTGTGGCTGGCGTTCCTAATCGTTTTATACGAGATAATCAGAAAGTGTCTGAAAAGCTTGTAAGGGTGGTGCAGCGTAGGTTGTGCTGAGAAATAATCGTTAAGAAAAAAAACTAATACTTTGCGCAGTTTCCGAGTTAATTAGCATTGAAGTTAGCCAATCAGGCTGTCGCGCGCGCAAATTCAAGCGACCCGCCAGATAGAATTAGTGTTATGCAGAGAAGTACTAGACAGTGTACTGCTTGATATTTTATTTTTGTATATAAGATTATTTCGCTTTTATTGCCTCCATCGGTTCTGTTTAACATAATATATAATTTATAAAAATGTTCTACGTTGGATGTTGTACTTACGTTCTGACTTTGTAGACGGTCATATGTCAACTTTGAGTAAAGTATTACAGCTGTCCGTAGTTGTTGAATGTAATGTTTTTTCATTAACGTATTAAAGTTGTTCCTATGATTTGATGTTCTACACATATTACAATACGTTTTTGTTATTTTGGCAGTCGTAGAAATTCAAGGATGTCAGTTAGTTGTTTACTCAAGGATATTTATGTTGTTGCGGATCGTATGTCTATGGAACTTTGATTGATGTGTTTGTAATCTCTGGTGTTTCGATAATCCGTTAGACCTATGCAAAACCTCAATTTTTTTCTGTTAAACTGTGTGTGTTAGAAATCGGTTTGTTTATTTGGTATATTGTAGAGATAATCTATAGTGTGTATGTATATTTCAAATTCCTCCAAGATTTTATTTGATCATATGAGATTTCGTGCAGGATTTTTAGTGCGTTCGTTTTTCAGTTTTGATATGCGTAAAGAAGGTGGACTGGGGTTACGTATTTCGGGAGTGTGGCGTTTCTCGAACGTAGTTATGTGCTAATATTATTTGTTGTTGTGAAGCCTAATTTCTCGTTTGTATTTTTTAGTAGGGCATTCACTTTATGGAATAGTTTTCCCAAATACACTCCTGGAAATTGAAATAAGAACACCGTGAATTCATTGTCCCAGGAAGGGGAAACTTTATTGACACATTCCTGGGGTCAGATACATCACATGATCACACTGACAGAACCACAGGCTCATAGACACAGGCAACAGAGCATGCACAATGTCGGTACTAGTACAGTGTATATCCACCTTTCGCAGCAATGCAGGCTGCTATTCTCCCATGGAGACGATCGTAGAGATGCTGGATGTAGTTCTGTGGAACGGCTTGCCATGCCATTTCCACCTGGCGCCTCAGTTGGACCAGCGTTCGTGCTGGACGTGCAGACCGCGTGAGACGACGCTTCATCCAGTCCCAAACATGCTCAATGGGGGACAGATCCGGAGATCTTGCTGGCCAGGGTAGTTGATTTACACCTTCTAGAGCACGTTGGGTGGCACGGGATACATGCGGACGTGCATTGTCCTGTTGGAACAGCAAGTTCCCTTGCCGGTCTAGGAATGGTAGAACGATGGGTTCGATGACGGTTTGGATGTACCATGCACTATTCAGTGTCCCCTCGACGATCACCAGTGGTGTACGGCCAGTGTAGGAGATCGCTCCCCACACCATGATGCCGGGTGTTGGCCCTGTGTGCCTCGGTCGTATGCAGTCCTGATTGTGGCGCTCACCTGCACGGCGCCAAACACGCATACGACCATCATTGGCACCAAGGCAGAAGCGACTCTCATCGCTGAAGACGACACGTCTCCATTCGTCCCTCCATTCACGCCTGTCGCGACACCACTGGAGGCGGGCTGCACGATGTTGGGGCGTGAGCGGAAGACGGCCTAACGGTGTGCGGGACCGTAGCCCAGCTACATGGAGACGGTTGCGAATGGTCCTCGCCGATACCCCAGGAGCAACAGTGTCCCTAATTTGCTGGGAAGTGGCGGTACGGTCCCCTACGGCACTGCGTAGGATCCTACGGTCTTGGCGTGCATCCGTGCGTCGCTGCGGTCCGGTCCCAGGTCGACGGGCACGTGCACCTTCCGCCGACCACTGGCGACAACATCGATGTACTGTGGAGACCTCACGCCCCACGTGTTGAGCAATTCGGCGGTACGTCCACCCGGCCTCCCGCATGCCCACTATACGCCCTCGCTCAAAGTCCGTCAACTGCACATACGGTTCACGTCCACGCTGTCGCGGCATGCTACCAGTGTTAAAGACTGCGATGGAGCTCCGTATGCCACGGCAAACTGGCTGACACTGACGACGGCGGTGCACAAATGCTGCGCAGCTAGCGCCATTCGACGGCCAACACCGCGGTTCCTGGTGTGTCCACTGTGCCGTGCGTGTGATCATTGCTTGTACAGCCCTCTCGCAGTGTCCGGAGCAAGTATGGTGGGTCTGACACACCGGTGTCAATGTGTTCTTTTTTCCATTTCCAGGAGTGTAGTTTGTTAGTATGTAGATGATTTACTTTTTTAATTTTTTCCGTCTGTAGTAGTTGGTTTATTGCAGATTTCAAAAGTGTGTTTGTAGCTGTGGTTGGTTATTCTGAGATCCAGAAAGTTTATCGATTTGTTTTTGTCAAGGTCTATAGTGAATTTCATTTTAGGATGAAAGTTATCCTGGCGTATTGTTTGTATGTTGTGATTATTTCCTTGTATGAGCAGCAATGTGTCTCCGACATAGCCATAGTAGGATATTATGTTTTTTGGAAAGGGCAGCCGGCCGCGGTGGTCTAGCGGTTCTGGCGCTGCAGTCCGGAACCGCGGGACTGGTACGGTCGCAGGTTCGAATCCTGCCTCGGGCATGGGTGTGTGTGATGTCCTTAGGTTAGTTAGGTTTAAGTAGTTCTAAGTTCTAGGGGACTTATGACCTAAGATGTTGAGTCCCATAGTGCTGAGAGCCATTTGAACCATTTTAGAAAGGGCAGCTGTGACCTGAAGAATTCTGTTTCGAGTTTATTGAGGAATATATTTGCTACGGTGTCAGGTTTATTACTCTCCATAACCACACCACCTGGATGTGAGTAATTTTTGTCGTTAAACTGGCAGAACACTGATCAGCCAAAACATTATGGCGACTGTCCACTGCAAGATTGGATGCCTCCTGGTGGCATTGTCGGCACGTGACGCAATAAGAAAAGCATGTAAGCCGAACAGAGATGAATGGAGGATTACCCTAGCGAAGAGATGTGCTAAAATTGGAGAAATCCATTGATATATTCGACTTTGACAAAGGGCAGATTATTATTATGCAGAACCTGTGAACGAGTATATCGAAAACGGCGAAGCTGATTGCATGTTCACGTGCTACGGTTGTGAGCATCTACAGAAAGTGGTAGAAAGGCAGTGAAACTACCAAGATGCGCTAGAGGTTGGACGTCCACGACTCTTCACAGAACATGGCGGTTGGAGGCTTGTCTGCTCTGTAAAGTAAGATAGAGGGCGGCCTTTGGCACCTCTTGTAAAAGAGTATGATGCTGATTGACGCACATGTGTTTCGGAGCACACCATTCAGCTCCCATTGTTGAATAAGGGGCTCTGCAGCTGACGCCCCATGCGTGTTCACATGTTGGCCCAACGACATCGCCAGTTACGATTGTAGTGGGCTCGGAATCATCGAGGTTGGACAGTGTAACACTGGAGACGTGTCGGATCGTCGGTTGAATCACGTTTTTGCTACACCATGTCGACGGTCGTCACCATAAACGCCGTCATCCAGGGGAACGGTTGCTCGAAAGGTGCACCCGCTACGGACGCACGCTGGTGAGAGCAGTGTTATGCTATGACTGACATTCTTCTGCGCTTGCATGGGACCAGTGATAGTAATCGAAGAGAGCAGGTTAGCTGCGGAACGTCTGCATCCCTTCATGCCTGATGTCTTCCCTGATGACGATGTCATATTTCAGCAGTATAATTGTCCGTGTCTCGAAGCCAGAATCGTGCTACAGTGGTTCGAAGAGCATGGTAGTGAAATCACGTTAATGTCTTGGTCACACAATTCGACTGATGTGAATACAGTGGCCGGCCGCGGTGGCCGCGCTGTTGTAGGCGCTGCAGTCCGGAACCGCGGGACTGCTACGGTCGCAGGTTCGAATCCTGCCTCGGGCATGGATGTTTGTGATGTCCTTAGGTTAGTTAGGTTTAAGTAGTTCTAAGTTCTAGGGGCTGATGACCTAAGATGTTAAGTCCCATAGTGCTCAGAGCCATTTGAACCATTTTTGAATACAGTGGTTTCCATCTGGGTCGCTGTTGAGGGCTATCACCGCGCACACATACCAGCGGTCAGCTATTTAGGGGAATTAAATGAATTATGCGTAGACGTTTGGTGCCACATAGCTCCACAAATCTACCAACGAACTGTAGAATCGATCTTACGCATTATCGGTGATATACTGCGTTAAAAAGATGGCCCAACAAACTATTAAGCAGGTGATCAAAATGTTTTGTCCCATCAGTGTAGTTTCGGATAGGGTTAGTTTGAGAAGTATAATTGCATGTATGCTTTATTTGGTGTTTTTTTTGTGAGTCATGAGATTATGTTCTATAGTATCTATTGTTTCTTGCATAGGTATATTAGTACAGAGATTTGTTATGCCGAGTGAAATGAGTTTGATGTTGTGTGGGATTTGTATGGTCTTTATTGTATTTGCAAGTAGTCTGGAATTTTTTATGATGTAGCTGTTCCCATATGTAAAATATTTCATTAGCAGTTTGTTGAGTGTTTAATTAATTTGGTAAGATGGGATGTTAATACTGTTGCAATTGGACATTAAGGAGCCAAAGGTTTATATATCTTTAACTGCCGAAAGTGCTGCGGTTCTTGTATTCATTACCATATTTATTATTTTGTATTCCGATAATATTATGTTGGAATTTTTTATTTGTTTTCTGTTTTGTGCTGCAAATTTATTTATTGGATTGGTGTGTAGTTTATTAATGTTCTTAGTTGCAAAGATTTTTTCTCTTTCTTTAAGTTATCATTCTGGTTAATGATAATTATACTGCAGTAAAACTTGCTCAAATCGGCACTTGCATAGTTCGGAAATTAGCCCGAACCGTACTAGTATTTCAGTCCCGACACATTCAGTGCACTTTTATATGTTGATTTTTTGTGTAATGCAGAACGTGCCTAACGCGGAAACGGGAAGCAAATCTTAGAACATGCTTAATAATTCATTGTATATTGTGGAAAAGAGCCTATAGAGTACTACTGTATTACATTGCATTAGTTATTCACGACTCTTCAAGGACGTTACTTTTTACACCTCTGTTAAGCAGCGCAAAACCAAGAAAAGAGGTCTAGCGCAGCGCGGCGCTGCTGGTGTGGACCTGAAACGGCGCCGCTCTGTGCAACAAAGAAAAGTTACGCTCCCTGTCGCTACAGTACATCAAAGGAAACGGTTCGTTCGTCAGCGCTCTGTTTGTCGGCTTCCTCGTTTTCCTCATTATTGACGCACGCCGGCGCATACGGGAACATTGTGGCACATCTACCAACACTCTGCTGCAATATGCGCAATGAAGGAGGTGGGTATTGTTCCGTTAAACAATGGTTTTAACCGACAAGGTCACTATTTTCTGCCAGTTTCAGTCGACCAGCAGCACTTTAAGAGATACAGTAACATGATGTCGAACAAACGGTATGTGTCGTTACTACTTAACGAAAAGATTAATGTAATCGAGGCGAATGAGAAAGACAAATTCTGTGTGCGCGAAATTATGTTGCGTTTCAAATGCCGGCTAGATGAAAAGAAAGGCGAAGAAGACCGGATATGAAGAAACTAAGGAGATAGTGTGGGAATGATTCTTAAGTGTGCGGGCAAAAATCTTACCTTTATCTGGACCCATGTTGCAGAGCGAGGCTTTGAAAGTCGTTTTTTGAGCTTGGAATTACGGAGCTTAAGGCATCCACAGAATGGCTGGACAGTTTCAAAGCTAGGCACAACATCGTGTGGAATGAAGTGTGTGGGGAAGCTAAGGATGTGCAGGAAAGTGTAGCAACGGAATGGAAGACAATACTGTCCAACTTAATTGTGTATTATGACCCGAAAGAAGAGTTCAGTGCCGATGGCAAGGGACTGTTTTGTCGCGCGCTGCCTTCAAAATCGCTAGCAGTTCTAGGAGAAAAGTGCACCGGCGGAAAAATGTCCGAGGAAAGACTCACTGTACTGTTGTGTGGAAGCATAATAGGTGAAATGGAGAAGCCACTGGTGATTGGAATGGCGGCAAAACTGAGTTGTTCAAAAACATAGACGATAGTAAGCTACCAGTCACCAAGCAATAAAAAGGCGTGGATGGTGAGTGGTCTTATGAAAGAATGGCTGGGCTCTTTCAGTGCCAAAATGAAAAAAGGAAATCGCCAAGTTCTCCTTTTCCTAGACAATGCAACCTGCTACCCGAAAGTAACGTTATAAAACGTGAAATTGGCTTGGTTCCCTCCAGGTTCAACCAGCCTCACACAACCCATGGACCAGTGGATTATTTACATATTAAAGTGTCATTATAGGCGATTTCTGATGCGTTTGCTCTTGCACGGTCAGTTTCTGTCCTGGATGCAGTAAATTGGTTTGGTTGGCAGTAAAGGAAATAAAACCCGAAACTGTCACCGAGTGCTTCATCAAAGCGGAGTTGGGGAGTCAAGAACAAGACGCTTCTGTGGCCATCGAAGTTCAAGAAAATGAAGCAGCAATTGCTGAATTAATGAAAATGCGGAACATTTCATGTAGTGCAGATGATTACATTCGAAGTGACGACCATATGTCAACTCACTCCGTTTCTCTCCTTGATATGTGACGAAAAAAGTGGAATGTAAAGCAAATAAACATGAGAATAATATGCATCTACAAACAACAATAAATGAATTTATAGTTCGAATAAAAATATAGAAATGCCGTGTTATTTATCAGTTAGTGTAATTGTCCAGTGTTCAGTTATCCAATAAACAGTGAATGAATATCTACTGTGCTGGAGTGAAGGTACGTAAATACAGTATGTGCATAATGAAAAATTTTTACTGTAAATTTGTGCATGATACCTGACAAATTTTACGTAGCCCAGTGAGTTTTGTGTAATCCGGTAAATTGTCTAATTTGGAAAATTATTTTAGTCCCAGGCGATTCCGTTTTGCGCAAGTTTTATTGTACACTCCTGGAAATTGAAATAAGAACACCGTGAATTCATTGTCCCAGGAAGGGGAAACTTTATTGACACATTCCTGGGGTCAGATACATCACATGATCACACTGACAGAACCACAGGCACATAGACACAGGCAATAGAGCATGCACAATGTCGGCACTAGTACAGTGTATATCCACCTTTCGCAGCAATGCAGGCTGCTATTCTCCCATGGAGACGATCGTAGAGATGCTGGATGTAGTCCTGTGGAACGGCTTGCCATGCCATTTCCACCTGGCGCCTCAGTTGGACCAGCGTTCGTGCTGGACGTGCAGACCGCGTGAGACGACGCTTCATCCAGTCCCAAACATGCTCAATGGGGGACAGATCCGGAGATCTTGCTGGCCAGGGTAGTTGACTTACACCTTCTAGAGCACGTTGGGTGGCACGGGATACATGCGGACGTGCATTGTCCTGTTGGAACAGCAAGTTCCCTTGCCGGTCTACGAATGGTAGAACGATGGGTTCGATGACGGTTTGGATGTACCGTGCACTATTCAGTGTCCCCTCGACGATCACCAGTGGTGTACGGCCAGTGTAGGAGATCGCTCCCCACACCATGATGCCGGGTGTTGGCCCTGTGTGCCTCGGTCGTATGCAGTCCTGATTGTGGCGCTCACCTGCACGGCGCCAAACACGCATACGACCATCATTGGCACCAAGGCAGAAGCGACTCTCATCGCTGAAGACGACACGTCTCCATTCGTCCCTCCATTCACGCCTGTCGCGACACCACTGGAGGCGGGCTGCACGATGTTGGGGCGTGAGCGGAAGATGGCCTAACGGTGTGCGGGACCGTAGCCCAGCTTCATGGAGACGGTTGCGAATGGTCCTCGCCGATACCCCAGGAGCAACAGTGTCCCTAATTTGCTGGGAAGTGGCGGTGCGGTCCCCTACGGCACTGCGTAGGATCCTACGGTCTTGGCGTGCATCCGTGCGTCGCTGCGGTCCGGTCCCAGGTCGACGGGCACGTGCACCTTCCGCCGACCACTGGCGACAACATCGATGTACTGTGGAGACCTCACGCCCCACGTGTTGAGCAATTCGGCGGTACGTCCACCCGGCCTCCCGCATGCCCACTATACGCCCTCGCTCAAAGTCCATCAACTGCACATACGGTTCACGTCCACGCTGTCGCGGCATGCTACCAGTGTTAAAGACTGCGATGGAGCTCCGTATGCCACGGCAAACTGGCTGACACTGACGGCGGCGGTGCACAAATGCTGCGCAGCTAGCGCCATTCGACGGCCAACCCCGCGGTTCCTGGTGTGTCCGCTGTGCCGTGCGTGTGATCATTGCTTGTACAGCCCTCTCGCAGTGTCCGGAGCAAGTATGGTGGGTCTGACACACCGGTGTCAATGTGTTCTTTTTTCCATTTCCAGGAGTGTATTACCCTTAATGGATTTAACTGCTACAGCGTTGTTATCTGTCAATTTTTTGTTTATTTTTGTAAGAGTATTATATTCTAATGTGAGATTTTTTTATTTCTTGTTCTATGGCGTTATCGAAGTTAACGGTGAGTTCGTTTTGTTGTTTAGTTGATAATTTTTCATATCTATAGCTATTTTTGTCGCAGCAATGATGTGTTTTATCGATTTGTTATGTATTTTTTGGATAAGATTGTACTGAAGTCCTTTGTTTAGTAGGTTTTCTTCATCTTTTGTAAAACATATATTTGTAAGATCTTTAATGCGTGGTTAGAATTGGAATGTTGTTGTAAGTTCTTGTGTGGGTTGCAGTGATTGGTGTTATGCAGACAACAGATATTATAGAACATAATCTCATACTCAGAAAAAACTACCAAATGAAGGCATACATGAATTTATGCAACTCCTCAAACTAAGGTAACAGCCTGGAGTGCGGCGCGCTGAGCCCAATCCCTCCATACTGCATCCGAATAACGCCATTGGCAGAGGATTACACGGAGTTCGTTTGTTCCCAATTGGCTCAACTGTGGCCAGAAAGGCGGTGCAAAGTAGCAGTACAAAAAGTAGGAGCAACATCTAACAAGAAAATGTATAAAAGAGCTGGTTCCATGTAAGATATCAAAGTGAAACTCTCTTTCTGATCACCGAAAGCGTTGAGATTCACAGAAAACGTTTGCGAGGATTCCAGATTTGAGCATAATTCAAAACACGCACACTGGTTAGCGGTAGCGACTCCTGATTCACATAGCGGAAGGGGCCCTGGTTAATATTTGTGAGATAAGTCACTCACATTCCGACCACTCTGTAATAAAGACCCTTGTTTTTGCACTCATGGAGGGCGGTATGTCAGTATCCAGGAGGTTAAGATGTGATCAGAATTAATCGTTTCCTCTTTCAAAGCGGCCAAAACGCTAGTGCGCTTGCTCGTGAGCGTTCTTTGCAAGTTCCAGCAATTGCCTGCTATGGAATATTCTGTTATTACAGAGGCTAATGAAATAAAGAAAGACACGTGAAGTAGACATTTTGCCACAAGCTTATTCATGCCTAGCGCAGCTCATCCATCCTATAGAGTCTTGTACATTACTGTTGTAACATTATAGAAAACCTATACAGCAATAAGGAAGCACGGAATTGTTCGGGTCAAAAACATGCTGAATGCATTTTCATTTTGCGCAGCAAGCACATCAGAGAACTGCATTTTTAAAGCAAAAGTGGATAGGTGTCTCACATTTAGGTGGTTTCTGTTCAATGCAACTACTCTTCCACCGTGCCTATTTAAAAAGGCTGATGAATTAGGGGGAAGAAATTTGATTCTGAATGATGGACAGAATTTTAGAATATTATTTCTTAAATGCAAGTTAACATCACAGTTATGTAAATAACTACGTCTGAAAAATGATTCAAGAAATTTTTCCACGACCCAAATGTATATACGTCTAATGGTTGAATCACACCTACCGTACTGGCAGGAATCGTTAAAATATTCACCGGTTTTCCATCTTTAAAATTGGCGTTAAATGTTTTTTTCTTCTTTTCGCCCGGTCCATGAAACTAAACACAACACATATTTTTCATTCGTATTAGGTATATTGTGGTATCGATAGCTACGATGCCACGGCGTAGGTGCAAGTCCGTAGGTTGGCACTACGACACCTGCACCGACGACAGCGCCCTCTAGCCGGCACTGTTCAGCTCTACAAGCGCCGCTGCAGATTCTACCCATTTGATCAAGAGAAGATGGCCAGGACACTTCGCTTCAGCAAGAGACTTTGCTCTACTTACGACGGGTCTAAGGCTTCACACATACGTGAAATGTACTTTTACTTGCTTGCAGTTCCGACGTTTTTTACCTTTTCCTGCTCCTACTCACTTCCTACATTCAGCCTACCCTTCAGTTTACAGGAGCAGACCCACGCGCCGCCTTCCAGGCGGGATACAAAACATATAAAGCTTAAACCATATCCTCCGATGTTAATTTGCCAGATGCACAAGCAAACACAAGGATATTTGCATTGTATAAATCTTACTCAACTTTTGCTCCGAATTTGCCATCTTTTTCTTTCAAAACTATGAACAAGAACGACATTAAATTTCCGCATACAGATATAATGGGCTGTATGGTTAACTACGTGTTAAGACATTCGGAATTTTTCTAGAATTTCAACTTTTGATGCTCCTCTGAAGGATGATGTTCATCGTACATTTATTTCCAAATAGAAATCTGACTAGTCAGAATTGTTCACTTTTGCAGTCAATACAACTTTCGTTTAAACAACTTCCACAAATTCGTAAGCTTTTCCCTTCAATTCTTCTTTATTCCCTGTTTGCGCTGGAGTGATAAATTTATTGATTTTCCTTGAAACAATCCAGGGCTTTACTTTAAAATTATGAATCCATTTTGAGGAAACCTTGAACAAATATTGTGGTAAATTACCATCACCCCCAGGTTTGTAAAGCTCACCTCTCTATGTCCAGATCATGTATCGGTTCTGATTTGTCTACGACAGTTTGAAATTCGTCTAATACATACTTGGAAATACCTAATAACTTTTCATTTCTCGTCCAACCTGCAGAAATCTGTGCTTCCCATTTATACAGATGTTTTCTCATTGTGACCTTTTTGTATCTGCAGTTTCAAATTGGATTTTACCAGAGAGCCAAAATGTAACTGCTTTTTGTTTATATGCAACCTCTACGTTACGTTTTGCTTATTTATCGTCTTTCTTAATAACCTTCTTCATACTGTTCTTCAGTTAGAATAGGACTTGAAATTGCACTTACGTCTTCAAACCTTAAAGTAATGTGTCTTTCCATATTGCATTATCAATAGCATCTTTAGTCAAATCTTCTAACTGTAATGCGAAAGTGATCATGATTGTGGCTGATCAAATTTGGTACGTGGCAAATGCAAAATATCTTTTGATTTCTCGACGTTTTCCCAAGAAATGAGCAAAGAAAAACAGTAAACTACGCGTCCAACTCTCGGCGTGTCGGCATCACAATCAGCGATGTGGACTAGGTGTCCCGGCGTGTTGCGTTTCCCTCACACCATTTGTCCCTACTCCGCTGCCCGTGCTAGGAAAAGAGAGGGGGAATCGTTTCTTCCTTCCCGTTCCTGTCATTAAATTACAATTGTCTGATGTGCTTGATGCGCAAATTCAAAGTGCATTCAGCATGTTTTGAATCTGAACAATTCTGTGCTTCCTCAGTATTGTACAGATTTTCAGGAATGTTACAACAATAATGTTTGAACAATTTCAAACATAACGCAATTAAATTTGAAAAGGTTACAACTTGAAAACAATTAGAAAAAAAAACACAAATATAACACAAGATATTTTACATTTCATAAAATTAAATATGTAGAATATACAATTAGAGTATATTAATCAGGGAAAGATTTATTAAACAACCCAATGTGACAACTGGCATTAAAGTAGAAACACATCGGGGCGTGTACAGCGATATAGAGATGTTTGCATCTTATTTCTGACAAAAAAGTCTTCGGAATACCACTTCATCATATACGATTGAATTTGGTATTATCGATGCTGTACGTTTTGCTATTGGTCAGGTGTCGAAATGAGAAACAAAATAGTGGAGGACGGGAGGATTTCGAAAAAAAAATGATTTTTTTTTTGTACAAAAATGGGTGCCGCATTGTAGTGGATATTAAAAACCACAGAACTTTTATCTGAGGTTTTTTTAAGCATGTGTTAACGTTTCAACGGTATTCATTCAGAAATAGTACACTCAATATTTCCAAGGGTATGTTACCCCCTTAACGACCGTATAAATAAAGATATGTCTCTTATTTTGCTCTACACTACAGCATATTCAAAGCCGATCAAAATCGAAGTGTATCGCTTGGATAGGTTTACTTGTGAGCAAAATGCCTTTCAGAAGTCAAGAAAGGCGGCGTCTACCTGACTGTCTTGATCAATGGTTTCCAGGATGTCATGTGAGAAAAGCGCAGGCATGCTGGAGCTCATTCTGTTTGAGATAGCTCATTACATTTGAGCTCAGAATATGCTCGAAGAGTCTACAACAAAAGGCTCTCAAGGTTACTCGACGATAGTTTTGTGGATCGCTTCTGCTGCCATTCTTGTAGACAGGTGTGACCTGTTGTTTCTTCCAAATACTTGGCACGGTTCTTGGTTCGAGAGATCTACGTAAAATTGTGGTTAAAAGAGGAGCTAAGTCAGTCTCAAATTCGGTATAGAATGTGATAGGGATTTCTTCAGACCCTGGAGATTTGTTCAGTTTCAACGATTTCAGCTGTTTCTAAACACCACTGGCATTAATATATTTACGATTCATCTTTGCAGTGGTGTGAGAATTAAACTGAGGCAGTATCCCTGGATCTTCGTTTGTAAAACAACATTTTTAAACGAAGTTAAACATTTCTGCTGTTGCTTTGCTAGCCTCAGTTTCGGTCACTGTCTCATCCATGGTTGTTTAGACACTATCTTTGGAGCCAGTAAGAGCCTTTACATATGACAAGGCGTTCTTTGGGTTTTTTGAGAGATCCTTCACAATATTCTGTTACGGTAGCCGTTAAAGGCCTCATTGCTCTCTTGACAGTCAACACATTTTATTCAGCGTCTTCCTGTCTCTAGGCCTATGCTTTGGTTTACTCCGATTACGCAGTAGTCTCTGTTTCTGTAGAGGTTTCTTTAGTGCGACTGTATACCACGGAGGGTCGTTCCCATCATAAACTGTTTTACTAGGTACATATTTGTCACGTGCATGGTTAACTAATCTTCTAAACCTGAACCACATTTCTGCTGCGCGCTTCTCTCCCGAGCTAAAAGTTTCAAGTTTTTTTTTTTTTTAGATATGACACTATTACCTCTTTATCTGTTTTTCTGAACACATAAATCCTTCTACTTGTTTTAGATTCCCTGCGTATTGCCGGCCGTGGTGGCCGAGCGGTTCTAGGCGCTTCAGTCCGGAACCGCGAGATAGCTATGGTCGCAGGTTCGAATCCTGCCTCGGGCATGGATGTGTGTGATGTCCTTAGGTTAGTTAGGTTTAAGTAGTTCTAAGTTATATGGGACTGATGACCTCAGATGTTAAGTCCCATAGTGCTCAGAGCCATTTGAGCCCTTCGTACTTTGGTAATCATTGTTGCCCCAACTGCCTTATGGACACTGATATCAGTTTCTTGTTGACATGTATCAAAGAGATCAGGTCCGCTTTCTGCCATAAAATCCAATATATTTCCACCATGTGTCGGCTTCCGAAAAATCTGTTCTAGCTAGTTCTTAGAGAACGCATTTAGTAATGTTTCGAAGGACGTCTTGTCACGTCCACCACTTACAAAACTCTAATTTTCCCAACTGATTGTTGGCTGATTATAGTCTCCTCCAATGACAACAGTGTGACTGGGTAACTTACATTCTGTTGATGTTTCCCCTTACGTTTTCCGTTACGTCTGGGAGTGAACTAGAGATCGATAGAAAGATCCTATTATAAGTTTATGTCCACCCTTGACACTGAGTCTTGCTCAGACGATAATATCGCACATAAATTTTTTAAATGGCTCTGAGCACTATGGGACTTAACTTCTGAGGTCATCAGTCCCCTAGAACTTAGAACTACTTAAACCTAACTAACCTAAGGACATCACACACACCCATGCCCGAGGCAGGATTCGAACCTGCTACCGTAGCGGTCGTGCGGTTCCAGACTGTAGCGCCTAGAACCGCTCGGCCACCCTGGCCGGCTATCGCACATAGGTTCAATTTCTTTCTCGATGGATTTGAGTTTCTTGTCTACTACGACGAATACACCACCTCCATTTACCATTAGCCTATACTGTTCCCCAAAAATCTCACTGCTATCAATTTCAAGTTTAGCCAACTTTCTGTACCTAGTATTGCTTGAGCTCCGCTGCTTTTCAGGAGCGTTTCATACTGTGGCACATTGCTGGGATTGCTTTGGTAGTTAATTACTAAGATTTTGATACTCTGACCTTTAGAGAGTATTTCTTTGGATCTTATACTGACATTTCAGAGTCCCCTACAATTATCGCATCTGAAATTGATGGAGAGTCGCCTAATCGAAAAAACCCTTGTGCGCACACGAACTCATTCATCTACCTGGACAGCAGCCCCTTATGCGTAGGGCACACCTGACCCATTTAGGGAAGTAATACAGTATTCATCCCTGTGGTGTATATCCAGAAAGTCGCAGCGTAGCTTGTCACAGGACCTTCGAAGTATATGGTTCAATGCTTCCACTCGACTCAGAACCAGAGGGCCACTATCAGTTCTGAGGAATATGCTACAAATTGTAAGCTTCGTTGGAAACTTCATGAGCAAGACTGGACTTCTCAACCTTCTCTACCAGTCGCAAGAGTGAACCTAGTATGACCTCATAACCCAGACTGCAGACATCATTTGTTCCAATGTGCGCATTAATCTGCAGTTGGTTGCACCCTGCTCCCTAGGTGGCTGCCAGACTTCAACATATTGAATGAGGCCCCCAAGCGTACACACTGAGTGCATCTGGTGTTACTTCAGATCCGTCATGTCATTTCCTTAATGGATGCCCCAGTACTCTTTAGCGTTTTACCCCTCTTGACACAGGACACAGTAGCTTTCCTAACAGGTAAAGTGAGTCTCAGTGGCTCAGTTTCGGTTTCAGCGGAAGACAGAAATCTCTAACTTGTTCGTTGGAAGGGGTGGTAGGGGGTACAGTATCCTGAGTTCTTCCTGATCCCTGTCTCCCTGTACACGGTGCCTAGCTCTACCACTGACACGCCACTCACGGTCATGTGGACTGGTAGTGACAAATCCCTTATTTCCTGTAGACGGGACATGGTCCACTTGGGAGGACAGTACTTCTGGTACCTTTGGTATCCCCGGTACATGACACTCAAGAACTCTCCCAAAACACCCATGCTCAGCAGCTTCCAATCGTCTAACAGTAGTCAGAGCGATTTCCAGCTGCTTACAAACGTCAACTAACTTATTCCGTGTTCCAGAACAGCATTCACTGTGTCTGTTGCAGTGTTTTACAGAACAGTAAACAACCAACTTTAAAATATGACTGCTGGTTCTCTTCTAATTGAGGGATCTTTTAAGCTAAAATCATTACTAATTCCTTTTAAGAACTGAATCAGTTAATATATAAAACAAGATTTACACTGACAGAAAGAAAATCACAACACCAAGAAGGAGTAGTGCGATATAAATGAAAATAGGTAGGCGTGTTATTACTTCTGAAAGATGATGTTTATTCAGATTTCGCGCTATTGTCATAAGAGTGGCGCTAGTACTGCCACTGTGAGGACGCAAATCAGGTTTGCTTTAAATATACGCTGTAACATTTGTGAGTGGTAGTTACCTTTGAGATTGGACGTGGTGAGTCGTATGTAACAGGGCTACGAGAAACTGGATATTCCTTCTTCGACACTACAGAAATACTTGTGAGAAATGTAACCACTGTACTTGACTGCTGACAGCGGAGATTACGAGAGTGTACGGACGTAAGAAGACCGGGTTCCGGAGGGCCACTCACCGGCCGATGTGACCGAACGGTTCTAGGCGCTACAGTCTGGAACCGCGAGACCGCTACGGTCGTAGGTTCGAATCCTGCCTCGGACATGGGTGTGTGTGACGTCCTTAGGTTAGTTAGGTTTAAGTAGCTCTAAGTCTAGGGGACTGATGACCTCAGCTGTTAAGTCCCATAGTACTCAGAGTCATCAGAACCGGAGGGCCACGCGATACTACTGAGACGGAAGGTTATCGTGTTCGGCGTATGACTCTGGCGCATCGTACTGCATCTGCAGCAGCAGTTTGAGCAGCAGTTGGCGCCACAGTGACACAACCAACTGTTACAAATTTGTGTACTTCAAGGACACCTCCGAGACAGAAACCCTTTATCGTGCATTCCACTCACCTCAAACCACCGCTATGTGCGACTTCAGTGGTGCCTAGCAAGAGCGCATTGGAGGGCAGAGTGGAGATCTGTTTTATTTTCTGATGAAAGCTGGTTCCGCCTCTGTGCCAGTGATGGCCGTGTGTTGGTTAGGAGGAGGCCAGTTGAGGACCTGCAACCAACCTGTCTGTATGTCAGGCAAACTGGACCTAAACCTGGAGTTTTGGTCTGGGGTGCGATTTCATATGACAGCAGGAGCACTCTCGTGATTATCCCACACACCCTGACTGCAAATCTCTACGTCAGTCGGATGATTCGACTTGTTGTGCTGCCATTCATGAACAGCATTCCACAAGCTGTTTTTCAACAGGATAACGCTCGCCCCATACCGCTGTTGTAACCCAGTATGCTATACGGAGTGTCGAAAGGGTGCCCTAGCCTGCTCGATCAGCAGATCTATCTTCATCATCGGACGACAACTCCAGTGTCTTCCACATATAGAATTAACCGTTCCTGTATTCCATCCCACAAACTGACATTCGTCAACTGTAAAACAGAATACATGCAAGTCTGCATGCTTCGATTCAACATTCTGGCGGTTACACCGGTTATTAATGTACCAGAATTTCACATTTGCGATGGCTTATCTCGTACTTACATTAACCTATGATCTTGCTATGTTAATCATCTAAATATGTTACATAGGCAAATGTGTTCCCGAAATTTCATTATTCTACATTAATAACTTTTCTGGTGCTGCAATTTTTTCTGTTAGTGTATATTATAGTAACAGAAAAATCAGGGATGAAAGTTACTAATTTCCTGACACTTCACTTGAGGTTATAATCGCTAACAGTCTCGTAAATAGCATTCATCTGCGATAACTGCAGACAATATACACTCCTGCTGAAAGGGAAAACTAAATATCACGCGATATGTTAATTATAATATGCGCTAAAGTAACTTGCTCAACACTCGTAACCTAGGAAAATTCTCAAAAAATATACTTTTTGTCGCGCCGCAGAACAATTTCGGTGTACATACCTAAATTTTTTAAACTACTACGCGGCGAGCTCAGAGCCAAGGAGGCTAGCTCTGGGCCGGTGTGCTGATCGGAATGTCAACACGGCGTACCGTCGATGTAACGGAAGACACACCAGTCGTGCATTGCCACACAAGCTGCGAGCGAGGGAAGCAAAAGCACAAACGCCGCAATGCTACATGACTGGTTAGCCTGCATTACAGAAACTTACGGAGCTCCAAACTTTGAAGCATCTGACTTGTATCCACCAATACAGTACTTCAAAAGATATTACCTGATTATTTGTTCAGTAGCATGGTAGTGTATGCTAATATTGTGCATTCCAACCACACAAATACCGATTCAAACAGAAAACTCCTGAAGAACTGGAGGTGGTGTTCCGTATGCATATACTGACTTTCACTTTGACATTTCCCAGAGTACTTATGTATTGGGATGCAATCCTGATCGTAACTGTATTTTGGGAAAACATGTCGAGTGACTGATTTTTTGAGTTACGACCAAATTTAAATTCGCTTAACTATTTGGAGAAGCCACCTGAAAATAAGGATGAATTTTACAAAGTGTAGCCAATTTAAACAGCCATTCGAATACGCTGCAGTGAACTTCATATAGAAGAAAATGTTTGTGGATGAAGGAATTATTCCATTCACTGGGAAGTTTTCTGCAAAGCAGTACGTCAAGAGCAAACCAAGCCCATGGGAAATCAAAGTCTTCAGGCTCCTTGGAAAGAGTAGAATTGTGCATGTTTTTCTTTTGTATCAAGATGCTAGAACTGAACTAAATACTCCATGCTACAAAAAATATGGATTAGGTGCTGCTGTTGTTTTAGGATTTTCTGTTCCACTTTTAAAACGGAAACGTCATAAACTATACTTTGACAACTTCTTTGCTTCTTATCATCTGTTTCAAGTACTGAAATCTCAAGGTATAATGCAGCAGGTACTAACCGACAAAACAGATTTAGAAATAACTTGCCATTTTCAGATGATAAAACAATAATGAAGTGGACCAGAGATTTCTATGTAGAAATCACTAGTGTTGTTGCCATTACAATGTGTAATGGGTAGACATTACACCAGTTGTGTTGCGTTCAAACATTGTTGATTAAAGCTCAGTTAATGAAGTTGAGCGTTACGATAAAAAAGGCCGCAAATATGTGAAAGGAGAAGGACCTGAAATAGTGAAAAGATATAATCACGAATAGAGTGATGTAGATCTGTTTGATCAATTTATAAGCTACTACGGAGTTTTTGTCATATCTCTAAAATGGCATTTGGGGATGATTTTTCATGCTACTGACTTTGCCATCGTGCGAAGTTGGTTGGAATATAGAAGAAATGCAGAAAACTTGTCTATCTCTAAGAAAAAACAACTGGACCTGAACCTTCTTTCCTTTCGTACCAGGGTAGCAGACGGACTGATACTGTGTCAGAAAAAGTTCCTGAAAGAAAGCACGTCCTTCTGATGAAGGATGTGCTTCAAAATAGAGCAGGATGCAGAAAACATCATCCTCATACAGGAAAACTGACGTTTAACATCGTGGTGATAACATGAGGCCTGCAGTGAGCACCAAGGCGAACTGAGCTGAAACGGCGCCGGCCGAAATTCAGCTTTGAAAGGATCAATAGGTCAGGGGGCTACTACACGCAGGTGGCGGCTACACGAGTGGACTGGGCGGTTTTTTTATCTTTTCTTACGTCAGAGGGTCTTAGTAAACTGCAGAAAGGTTATCAATCTAAAAGGGTGAAGGGCAAACACAGGAGGGTAGACCTAGCAACAGAGCAGCAGTCGGTGTTGTACTTGTTAACTGCCGCCGCTGTGTTGGCAAAGAACCAGAGCTCCAAGCGTCAATAGAAAGCATTGAATCTCAAATAGTCACAGGTACTGAAAGTTGGGTAAAGCAGGAGATACGTTCAGCCGAAATTTTTACAATGGACCTAACGATGTTCACAAAGGATAGATCAAATACGGTTGGTGGTGGGGTGTTTATTGATGTTAGAATGTCACACCAATAGTCTAGAAACGAAATAAGATTAATACGCTGAATTACAAAACCTTGTCGCCGTCGATTTGCAGCATAAATTTTGAACACATTCTGTACTCGGACATCAAGATTTATTGACAAATGGTCAGCACGGATACAGAAAATATCGTTATTGTGAAACACAACGAGCTCTTTAGCTATTTGTTCACATGAAGTAACAAGCGGTATTGACAGGGGATCTAAAACTGATTCCATTTCCAAGAGGTTTTTGACATCTTTCCTCTCAAGCGACTTTAACCAAATTGCGTACCGAAGTATCGTCTCAGTTGTGCGACTAGATTCGGGTTTTTTTGTCAGAAAGGTCACAGTTCCAAGCAATTGACGGATAGCTATCGAGTCAAACGGAAGTAATATCTGGCGATCCCCAAGAAAGTGTTATAGGCCCTATTCTGCTCCTAATATACAGGGTGTTACAAAAAGGTACGGCCAAACTTCCAGGAAACATTCCTCACACACAAATAAAGAAAAGATGTTATGTGGACATGTGTCCGGAAACGCTTAATTTCCATGTTAGAGCTCATTTTAGTTTCGTCAATATGTACTGTACTTCCTCGATTCACCGCCAGTTGTTCCAATTGAAGGAAGGTAATGTTGACTTCGGTGCTTGTGTTGACATGCGACTCATTGCTCTACAGTACTAGCATCAAGCACATCAGTACGTAGCATCAACAGGTTAGTGTTCATCACGAACGTGGTTTTGCAGTCAGTGCAATGTTTACAAATGCGGAGTTGGCAGATGCCCATTTGATGTATGGATTAGCACGGGGCAATAGCCGTAGCGCGGTACGTTTGTATCGAGACAGATTTCCAGAACGAAGGTGTCCCGACGGGAAGACGTTCGAAGCAATTGATCGGCGTCTTAGGGAGGGCGGAACATTCCACCCTATGACTCGCGACTGGGGAAGACCTAGAACGACGAGGACACCTGCAATGGACGAGGCAATTCTTCGTGCAGTTGACGATAACCCTAATGTCAGCGTCAGAGAAGTTGTTGCTGTACAAGATAACGTTGACCACGTCACTGTATGGAGAGTGCTGCGGGAGAACCAGTTGTTTCCGTACCATGTACAGCGTGTGCAGGCACTATCAGCAGCTGATTGGCCTCCACGGGTACACTTCTGCGAATGGTTCATCCAACAATGTGTCAATCCTCATTTCAGTGCAAATGTTCTCTTTACGGATGAGGCTTCATTCCAACGTGATCAAATTGTAAATTTTCACAACCAACATGTGAGGGCTGGCGTGAATGCGCACGCAATTGTGCAATCACGTCATCAACACAAATTTTCTGTGAACGTTGGGGCAGGCATTGTTGGCGATGTCTTGATTGGGCCCCATGTTCTTCCACCTACGCTCAATGGAGCACGTTATCATAATTTCATACGGGATACTCTACCTGTGCTACTAGAATATGTGCCTTTACAAGTACGACACAACATGTGGTTCATGCACGATGGAGCTCCTGCACATTTCAGTCGAAGTGTTCTTACGCTTCTCAACAACAGATTCGGTAACCGATGGATTGGTAGAGGCGGACCAATTCCATGGCCTCCACGCTCTCCTGACCTCAACCCTATTGACTTTCATTTATGGGGGCATTTGAAAACTCTTGTGTACGCAACCCCGGTACCAAATGTAGAGACTCTTCGTGCTCGTATTGTGGACGGCTGTGATACAATACGCCATTCTCCAAGGCTGCATCATCGCATCAGGGATTCTATGCGACGGAGGGTGGATGCATGTATCCTCGACATTTTGAACATTTCCTGTAACAAAGTGTTTGAAGTCACGCTGGTACGTTCTGTTGCTGTGTGTTTCCATTCCATGATTAATGTGATTTGAAGAGAAGTAATAAAATGAGCTCTAACATGGAAAGTAAGCGTTTCCGGACACATGTCCACATAACATATTTTCTTTCTTTGTGTAAGGGAATGTTTCCTGAAAGTTTGTCCGTACCTTTTTGTAACACCCTGTATATAAACGATTCAGGAGACAGTCTGAGCGGCCCTCTTATTTTATGTTTACAGATGATGCTGTTCTTTACCGTCTCGTAAAGGCATCAGATGATCAAAACGAAGTGTGAAGTCATCCATATGAGTAGTAAAAGGAACCCACAAAATTTCGGTTACACGGCAAACCATACAAATCTGAAGGCTGTGAATTCAAAAAAATACTTAGGCATTACAGCTACGAATAACTTCAGTTGGTACGATCACATAGATAATGGTATGGGAAAAGCTAACCAAAACCTGCGATTTATTGGCAGAACACGTAGAAGAAGAAACAGGTTTATTAAAGAGACTGCCTACACTAAGTTTGTCCGTCCTCTTCTGGAGTATTGCTGCGCAACGTGGGATCCGCATCAGATAGGATCGACGGAGGTCATAGAAAAGTTCAGAGAAGGACAGTTCGTTTTGTATTATCGTGAAATAATGGTGAGAGTGTCACGGGTATGATACATGAGTTGGGGGTGACAATCAGTAAAACAAAGGCGTTGTTCGATGTGGCAGGATTTTTCCACGAAATTCCAGTCACCAACTATCTCCTTCGATTACGAAAATAGACTACGGTGAGAAATTGGTACACCCTTTTAGAGGTTTCCAGTTCAGTCAATATTTATAGTTGCAGCAGTGCATATGGAGTACATGAAATGGTTACGTTTACAGATCAGTAGCACAAGCGATTTCGAGGTAGCGGGTTTGGACCCATGCTGGAACACCCGTATTTGTGTCGCGAATAAAACAGTGACCCATATAAACACAAGTTTTCTTTAATTTGCGTCTATGGTCACAAACAAATGCATATATATGTCAGTGGTACTTTTCATTATAATCTATTTATTGTTTTTAAGCTGTAGACAATCTGCGAGTGCCGGCCGTTGTGCCCGAGCGGTTCTAGGCGCTACAGTCCGGAACCGGGCTGCTGCTACGGTCGCAGGTTCGAATCCTGCCTCGGGCATGGATGTGTGTGATGTCCTTAGGTTAGTTAGGTTTAAGTAGTTCTAAGTCTGATGACCTCAGATGTTAAGTCCCATAGTGCTCAGAGCCATTTGAACCAATCTGCGAGTGTAATTATTTTTTTCCCATTTTTTGCTGCAGATCTGATGATGGTCATTATAGACCGAAACCGTTAATCTGTCAACAAAAAGTTTGTGACCATAGACGTAAATTAAAGGAAACCCGTATTAGTACATGCATAGCCTCCAAAAGCGCAATGTAGGCGCTGACTCTGGCATCCAGTCGATCGTACAGATAGCGGATACTGTCGTGGGATGTGTCTTGCCACGCCTGCTCGATTTGTGCACGAAGTTCTGCAAGAGTTATTGGTTGACAAGTCACTTCTCGTCCCATCATATCTCACACGTATTCGATTGGAGACAAGTATGGAGATCGTCTGGCCAGGGAAGTTGTTGCACCTGCACGTTGAGTTTCAAGGACAGTGTGTGGGCGAGCATTATCGTGTTGGAACAACACATCACCTTCAGTTTGCGAGAACGGAAAAGGAACGGATCTAACAAGGTTCTGCACGTACCGAGCGCTGGTTAGCGTCCCCTCCAGAAACATCAAAGATGAACGAGAGTTGCAGATTACCTCATCCAAGACCACAAGGCCTGGGGTGGGGCCGTGTGTCTTGGACGAATGTACTCTACAAGGCCAGATCGGTGTCATACGCACAAACGACTGTCACTTGTGTACAGGCAGAATCTGCTTTCATCGTTAAGACCACGGCGCGCCATTCCACCTTCCAAGTGATCCTCTGACGGCACCAATCGAGCCGTGCACGTCGATGCTGTGGTGTGAGTGGAACACGCGCTAAAGGTGTGCGTGCCCGTAGTCCCACTGCTAATAACCGGTTGGCAACAGTTCAAGTTGACACGTATGGGCTCACATGCCTCTTACCTGTGCTGTGGTGGCTGTACGAACTGCCATTGCTGACTTTAAAATACGAAGATCCTCGCGGGCGTCTGTGCTGCGTGGAGGTCCAGAACCTCGTCTACAGTTGTGAGAATGCTCACGTGATTACCGATACCAGCATCGTTGCTCAGCTGACACAGCACGTCCAATTTGTGTGGCAGTTTTCTGAAAGGACCACCCCCCACTCGGAAGGTCACAATTTGATCCCTTTCAATCTCGCTCAGCTGGCTGTAGGAAGCACGTATGGTTGCTAGCTTGCTTCACACGTATATACCACATTGACCCGTCTGGCTGTGAGCATTCCCTATTAAAGGGTAGACCCAAATGGCGACCTGGTAGATCTGCCACTACGCTATCCATTGGCGGACGACGTTGAAACCGTTTTCGGTACATCTATCGTCCCTCAGGTGGCAGCTGCCGTCAACGGATCAAAATCGACGTTGTCTTTCTAGATGTACAATTTTTTCCGGCAGTGTATTTTGTTGGCACCCATTTACATATGATCCTTGTAATAAAATTAGTGAAATCAGAGCTCGCACAGAAAGATCTGTGTTTGTTTGTCCTGCGTGCTGTTCGAGAGTGGAACGGTAGAGAAATAGCTTGAAGCTGTTTCGATGAACCATCTGCCACACACTTAATTATGAATTGCAGAGTAGTAATGTAGATGTAGATGTGGATGTCCATGCTGACGGTAAGCTGTTTGTTGTCCAAATTTCAATGATGATTTCTGTTAGACACAGAATAATATTGTCACTAGAGTGTTTCCATAATTAAACCGTATTATCTTCTCCTGATGCTTTGCTATTTTTAACCAGTTTAATAATTTCTATCATTTCTTATATTGTTGGTGACTTTGAATTTGGTTGTATTTGGATTACGTTATCAAAATTAAATTTTTATTTCGGTGGGTCGCAGTTATGTATTTCTTATTCTGTTCTCAGTGTTATTATATGCAGCCTTCTGTGTTTTTGGATCTGTAAACTGTAAACTCGGTTGTTTGTACTTCTGTAAACTATTTTTGAGTGTTTCATTCAAGCTCTTGTGTTGTTCTGCTTAAGGTATGATTCAACTGACGTTAGTTGATCTTTTGTACATTGTACTCTGATATTTTTGAACCTTTTCATGCAAGTTTCCTGGTTTCTATACAATTTTCCCTGTTATTCTCATTTTTATTTGAGTCTCAGATATTCCAAGGAAGTGTCTCTTTATGGCTGATTCATAACACTTGTCATTCCACCAGGTATTTTTCCATTTGTTTTTGAGAAGAATAGTGTCTTCTGCAGTATGAATACTTCCTTTTTGGAGTTGTTCCCTGCATTTAGGTATTCGTTTGTCCAAAAGCATTTTAAAATAATTTTCTTTAGATCACGTCTGTATGTTAAACTTTGTGAATTGGTATTGGTTCTTTTTTATAAATATTGGTCTAACCTTGAACTTAATGATAGATAGGTAGTGGTCTGAATCTAAACCAGCAATTTTAGCAACTTTTACATTGAGTGCTTCCACTGAAGAGTGTCTACTCATAGCAACGTGATCTAGTTGATTTTCATCACAATTCGGATTTGGTGATACCCATGTAGGTTTTTTTGAAAAATGTAGATTTTGGTACTGTGTTATACTGTGTGCACAGACTTAAAGAGTCTTTCGCCATTTGCGTTGCTTCTTTTACGTGCAGAGAATTTTCCTACCATGTTCTGTGTTAACGTTCTTTGCCAGTTTGTGCGTTAAAGTCTTCAAGTAGTATTACGGGTTTTTCGATGATCTAGGGTGTTTGACACATTTTGCCAAATTTTTTTTTGTTTGCTGTTTCTGAGTATTCCTGAATTGTTCGTGCATACTTGTTTAAAATAGTGTAAACTTTATTTTATGATTTAAATGTTAGCCTGGAATGTCTTCCATTATCTGATTTAAATTCCATTATTGAGTTAAATATGTTTGTGTTTGCATTTAAACAACTTCCAAATTGAGGTAGATTCTTCATAGCTGTTTTTCCTTATTTTCCCTTAAATATCCTGAATGCCTCTCAAACGATGGGATGTGAATCAGTCAGTCTTGTTTCTTACAGTGCTATTATCATTGTATTCTTTTTCTTTGCAAAATTTATTAAAATTTTAGTTTTCGTTTTTTGATGTGTGAATTTACAGTAAAAGAAGCAATGTAATTTATGTTTATGTTTCTGACTTTACGTGTTTGTTGTTTAAGGCAGCTTTCAAGATGGTCCGACTCATCCTTTGTACAGTGCTGTAGGCCCTCAGAATCCGAATTCCACTTTTTATTTCCTTGGATATGGGAGACTGGTTACTCCCTGGGATAAAATCTCTTACAAAGTGCATATACACAGTTGACTGATTTTTAAGTTAGATGAACAAGTCCCCTAAAGATACTTCTCGACGTTTATAGCTGCGAGGAAAGTATTTCCAGCCGCACCTCTGGTGAACAGACGCTGACCACTCTGCCGCTTGTTGCTAGTTAGATGGAATGCGGATTTTTTCTTGAGTTGCTTCTTCTACTAGTTCCGCCGCCCTAAGATCCATTCTTTCCACTTCCATTTGTTAATAAATTTGATTACTTTACGACTGCCAGCTTTTCATTTTGTTGCCGGCCGGGGTGGCCAAGCGGTTCTAGGCGCTACAGTCTGGAACTGCGCGACCGCTACAGTCGCAGGTTCGAATCCTGACTCGGGCATGGATGTGTGTGATGTCCTGAGGTTAGTTAGGTTTAAATAGTTCTAAGTTCTGGGGGACTGATGACCTCAGAAGTTAAGTCCCATAGTGCTCAGAGCCCATTTTTCATTTTGTTACCCTCCCCTGACAGTAATCTCGGAGGATAAGGCATAGTATGTCGCGAATCCGTACGTCTCACAAGCGCGCAAACATTGTCGAAGGCGCCTAAATTGTCAGTCATTATAGTTACAGAATATTTGCCGGCAGAATTATTAACTAAGTGGTGTGCTTGTTTGATGGTGTCATCAATAGAAAGCCCCTTCCTAAAAATAAACTGACACCGGTTAAAACCCAGAAATTCCTTGATTTACTGTAATCGTTCACATGGGAGGCGCTCTTGAGCCTTGGTCAACACATTGATCAGCCAAGTAGGACTTAATAATTCAAGATTACTCATGAAGTTATCCAACACTCTGGAAGCCTTCCCAGTCTTAAACAATCATTCAATAAGAAACATAAAGAAACGTGGTATTACTTTGTGTATTGACTTACATTGAAATCTATGAAGTTCCATAACACCTAGGTGAACTATTTCTGTCGCAGAAGGAGCAAAACTAAGCGTTTAGACTTCTTCAGAGCTGTCCCCACTATCAATGGCTGGAATACTTTTCACAGCATGAGAAGTACAGAGCTGAAATTCTAATACTCCTAATGCAAAACGCACATGGACAGAATCTATGTAAATCTCTGCACAATGTTCTTCTTCTTCTTTCCTGAGCTTCTCTCCTTCTCTCCTGAGCTGCATTCTCTTCCCCATATCCACTCCTTCCCAACCTAGCTCCTCCCCCTCCCATGCCCCTTCCCCTCAAACCCTAAGGCGGAACAGAAAAAGCCGAAGAAAGGGAGAATTGAAAAATGAGACACGAGACCCAAAATGAATAGCACAAGCGAGGGAACAGCTGGGTATCTAAAGGGAAACACCATAGGAGAAATAGAGGGGGAGGGTGGTAGAAGGGGGAGGAGCTAGGTTGGGTGGAGTGGATATGGGGAAGGAAATACAGCTCAGGAGAGAAGGAAGGCTGCAATAGCTCGGGGCTCTCAACCTATTCCAATCATTGATAGTGGGGACAATGGAATCGACATTCTCAAATACATATTGAGAGTATGCTACACTTGGGGCAGACTCTTCAGTGTAGCAGAGAGTTGACAGCTACAGCTGTTGAGCTTTCTTGCATAATACACTCCTGGAAATGGAAAAAAGAACACATTGACACCGGTGTGTCAGACCCACCATACTTGCTCCGGACACTGCGAGAGGGCTGTACAAGCAATGATCACACGCACGGCACAGCGGACACACCAGGAACCGCGGTGTTGGCCGTCGAATGGCGCTAGCTGCGCAGCATTTGTGCACCGCCGCCGTCAGTGTCAGCCAGTTTGCCGTGGCATACGGAGCTCCATCGCAGTCTTTAACACTGGTAGCATGCCGCGACAGCGTGGACGTGAACCGTATGTGCAGTTGACGGACTTTGAGCGAGGGCGTATAGTGGGCATGCGGGAGGCCGGGTGGACGTACCGCCGAATTGCTCAACACGTGGGGCGTGAGGTCTCCACAGTACATCGATGTTGTCGCCAGTGGTCGGCGGAAGGTGCACGTGCCCGTCGACCTGGGACCGGACCGCAGCGACGCACGGATGCACGCCAAGACCGTAGGATCCTACGCAGTGCCGTAGGGGACCGCACCGCCACTTCCCAGCAAATTAGGGGCACTGTTGCTCCTGGGGTATCGGCGAGGACCATTCGCAACCGTCTCCATGAAGCTGGGCTACGGTCCCGCACACCGTTAGGCCGTCTTCCGCTCACGCCCCAACATCGTGCAGCCCGCCTCCAGTGGTGTCGCGACAGGCGTGAATGGAGGGACGAATGGAGACGTGTCGTCTTCAGCGATGAGAGTCGCTTCTGCCTTGGTGCCAATGATGGTCGTATGCGTGTTTGGCGCCGTGCAGGTGAGCGCCACAATCAGGACTGCATACGACCGAGGCACACAGGGCCAACACCCGGCATCATGGTGTGGGGAGCGATCTCCTACACTGGCCGCACACCACTGGTGATCGTCGAGGGGACACTGAATAGTGCACGGTACATCCAAACCATCATCGAACCCATCGTTCTACCATTCCTAGACCGGCAAGGGAACTTGCTGTTCCAACAGGACAATGCACGTCCGCATGTATCCCGTGCCACCCAACGTGCTCTAGAAGGTGTAAGTCAACTACCCTGGCCAGCAAGATCTCCGGATCTGTCCCCCATTGAGCATGTTTGGGACTGGATGAAGCGTCGTCTCACGCGGTCTGCACGTCCAGCACGAACGCTGGTCCAACTGAGGCGCCAGGTGGAAATGGCATGGCAAGCCGTTCCACAGGACTACATCCAGCATCTCTACGATCGTCTCCATGGGAGAATAGCAGCCTGCATTGCTGCGAAAGGTGGATATACACTGTACTAGTGGCGACATTGTGCATGCTCTGTTGCCTGTGTCTATGTGCCTGTGGTTCTGTCAGTGTGATCATGTGATGTATCTGACCCCAGGAATGTGTCAATAAAGTTTCCCCTTCCTGGGACAATGAATTCACGGTGTTCTTATTTCAATTTCCAGGAGTGTAGTTCACTTAACGTCTGCAAACAACTAAGGCTTTAATAAATTGAAAATACATCCACTACATAAACAAGGGTTTAGTGAAGTTATTATGTCTACTTACATAACAGAACTGGATAAGAAATGCAGATGAGATAAAGCCTCTCTGTAAAATGAAAAGCGAGCAGTAGTTGTGATGGGTGAAGCAGCCTTTTCCAGAATAACGCTACAGCAGCCTTGTAGGATGACTAAGGTATCTGTCCCTCCTACCTGGAACAGGCAAGTCAACAACTCCACACACCAAAGAAGGGCTTAGTGTTTTAAACCCAAGGAAAGAAAACCGCAAGGTCCACCAAAGGTCAACAAAGGAACAAGGAAGAAGAAAAGGGGAGAAAGGAAGGAAGGAGAGCAAAGTGCCCCATCCAGGGTGCAACCAGAGGCACGCAAAGGCAGAAAATGCGATTGGTGACATGCCCCCCCCAACACTTACCAGAGGCACACCATCCAACAATACCCAGAGAAGACTAACACCAGGGATAGTGACTGAGAAAGCTTTAAGAGTCCATCGCAGAGCGGCTAGGTTAGGACAGTCCTGCAAAATTTAGACCACCGTCATACAGGCACCACAATGACATTGAGGTGGATCCTTGTGACAGAGGAGAAGACTATGAATCAGCCAAGTATGGCTGATGTGGAGCTAACAAAGGATGATGGAATCTTCCTTGTGAGAGGCCCACATGGAACTTGACGGCATAATACCGATAGAAGGTTCGATTCCGGAATATCGATCTCAAGAAGTGGCTTGCCAGTAGCCAGTTTGGCCAGTCTGTCAGCGAGCTTACTCCCCAGGAGCCCAATGTGACATGCAGTCCAGACAAAGACCACCGAGTGTCCACATTGTTTGAGGGCAAAAGGAAATCCTGGATGGTGAGGGTAACACTGGTCAAGAGCTGGTAAACTGCTCAGAGAGACGCTACAGATGAGGAACGAATCACCAGTGCAGGAAACGATATGCTCAAGAGCACAAGAGATGGCTACCAACACAAAGCCAGTATTGCTGGCAGCCATTGAGTAATCAGTTGCCAGTCACAGCCCACAATGGTGTATTGGGTCCACCATCTGTAACATACAAGGTGATGCTGATCCACATGTAGGACCCCCACAACGTACATGGGACTGGACCAATGCTGTATAAAGCTGTATCAGAGTAGCCCGATCCACACTCCAACTGGTGTTGCTGAGGGATCAAAATGCACTGAGGTGCGACCAACATGACCGCTTTAGTTGACAAGGATGGGAAATCCATGTCAATTGGCAACAAAAACCAGTCCCTAAAACGGTAAGAGACAACCACATTGAAGGACTGGCCATCAAGGTATAGATATGGAGAGGGATGGACTCTAAAGCGACGACAGAAATGCATAATGCAGGTCTTGGCAGTCTAAAAATGGAAACCATGAGTGAGAGCCCAAGATTTTACTCTGCGATCAGCAACACTCATCATGGATGAACCGAAATACACTCCTGGAAATTGAAATAAGAACACCGTGAATTCATTGTCCCAGGAAGGGGAAACTTTATTGACACATTCCTGGGGTCAGATACATCACATGATCACACTGACACAACTACAGGCACATAGACACAGGCAACAGAGCATGCACAATGTCGGCACTAGTACAGTGTATATCCACCTTTCGCAGCAATGCAGGCTGCTATTCTCCCATGGAGACGATCGTAGAGATGCTGGATGTAGTCCTGTGGAACGGCTTGCCATGCCATTTCCACCTGGCGCCTCAGTTGGACCAGCGTTCGTGCTGGACGTGCAGACCGCGTGAGACGACGCTTCATCCAGTCCCAAACATGCTCAATGGGGGACAGATCCGGAGATCTTGCTGGCCAGGGTAGTTGACTTACACCTTCTAGAGCACGTTGGGTGGCACGGGATACATGCGGACGTGCATTGTCCTGTTGGAACAGCAAGTTCCCATGCCGGTCTAGGAATGGTAGAACGATGGGTTCGATGACGGTTTGGATGTACCGTGCACTATTCAGTGTCCCCTCGACGATCACCAGTGGTGTACGGCCAGTGTAGGAGATCGCTCCCCACACCATGATGCCAGGTGTTGGCCCTGTGTGCCTCGGTCGTATGCAGTCCTGATTGTGGCGCTCACCTGCACGGCGCCAAACACGCATACGACCATCATTGGCACCAAGGCAGAAGCGACTCTCATCGCTGAAGACGACACGTCTCCATTCGTCCCTCCATTCACGCCTGTCGCGACACCACTGGAGGCGGGCTGCACGATGTTGGAGCGTGAGCGGAAGACGGCCTAACGGTGTGCGGGACCGTAGCCCAGCTTCATGGAGACGGTTGCGAATGGTCCTCGCCGATACCCCAGGAGCAACAGTGCCCCTAATTTGCTGGGAAGTGGCGGTGCGGTCCCCTACGGCACTGCGTAGGATCCTACGGTCTTGGCGTGCATCCGTGCGTCGCTGCGGTCCGGTCCCAGGTCGACGGGCACGTGCACCTTCCGCCGACCACTGGCGACAACATCGATGTACTGTGGAGACCTCACGCCCCACGTGTTGAGCAATTCGGCGGTACGTCCACCCGGCCTCCCGCATGCCCACTATACGCCCTCGCTCAAAGTCCGTCAACTGCACATACGGTTCACGTCCACGCTGTCGCGGCATGTTACCAGTGTTAAAGACTGCGATGGAGCTCCGTATGCCACGGCAAACTGGCTGACACTGACGGCGGCGGTGCACAAATGCTGCGCAGCTAGCGCCATTCGACGGCCAACACCGCGGTTCCTGGTGTGTCCGCTGTGCCGTGCGTGTGATCATTGCTTGTACAGCCCTCTCGCAGTGTCCGGAGCAAGTATGGTGGGTCTGACACACCGGTGTCAATGTGTTCTTTTTTCCATTTCCAGGAGTGTATATGCAAAAATCTTCAGTATACAAAGAGGAGGGTCACTGTAGGCGCTGCAGCCGCCACCAGACAGTTGATAGCCACTAATGGCAGGTGCTATGGGAGGCGCCAACCTTTATCTGCAAAGTGCGACATAAAAGAAAATTCCAGACAAAAGTCAGGAGTGGGCCTCAGTGGCACCCTTCATGTAAGGTGGCGAGGATGTAATGGCGCCTTCTCGTATCATAAGCATGTACAGATCGAAGAAGACTGCATCAAGGTGTAGATGTTGGGCAAAAGCCGTTCAGATAGCAGACTCCAGGTGGACTAAAGTACTTGCAGTAGAGTGGCCTCGGTGACAACCACCCTTGGTGGAAGCCAAAAGGTCCTGGAATTCAAGGAGCCAATACAGGCTTTGACGTTCAAGTAACTTGCAGAGAACATTGATTAAACTGATCGGCTGATAGCTGTCTATCTGAAGAGACAGTTTACCCAATTTAAAAACTGGAATAAAGTCATTTTCTCGCTACTAGGAAGGGAATTTCCTATAGTGGACCGATGCTGAGGCCTGAGCGAAATTCTGAGCAAAATGCTCAGCGATAGAGCCCATGTTTATGAGGATAGCCCTATTCAGGAAAATTCCCAGGGCACCTGTAGGAGAACAGCTGCCAAAAATGCGCCTGATCGTTGCCCATATCTGTGAAGAGGGAGTATGCAGTCCTATGGTAGCGACATATCGCTCGCAACAGATCCATTTATGGCGTTATGAAGCCATTTATGGCGTTATGAAGATAACGGGCCCAGGCCTGAAGCCATCTAAAGGCTAGGAGGTGATCAAGAGATGGATGCCATTTGTAGTATTGGAGGGCAGTGAGTAGTCTTTAATAGGCACAACAGTTTTGGTGCTCCACTGTCTGTCTTCTGGTTGGGAGAACCTGAGGAAAAAGGAATCGCTGAAGTAGCTGCTGAATGGATGGATCAGTCAAACTTCATACAGACTCATAAGTGCTGTTGTGTGTCAGAGCACTTGGGATGGTAGCCAAGGAAAAAGCAACCTAGTCTGTGTTAGTAAAGGGCAAATTGGAAGGGCATCTAGTGACTGATTCTGAAGAAAATGTAAGGTGTTCGAAAAATGGTCACTGTCACTCAAGTCGTCCTCATCTTCCCACTAAATAGAGGGGACAAATCCAGGGCTTCAGATGAAAAGATCAATGGCTTAGAAAGTGCCATGTGCCACACTAAAGTGCGTGAGGAGCTCCGGTGTTGAGGGGGCAGAGATCAAACCCCGCCAGCAGGTCCTCAACAATCCTGCCCTGGTCAGTAGTCGCAGTACCACACCACAGAGCGTTACGGGCGTTAAAATCTCCAAGAAGAAGGAAGGGGGGAGGGAGCTGTCGAAGGAGGGCAAGAAGAGCGGGAAGTGTAGGAGGCCAGTCTGGAGGGAGATAAAGATTGCATATCGTTACCGCAGAGTCTAAATGAAACAGAACAGACACCACTTCAGGTGCAGTACGAAGAGGAACCCAGGAACTAACGGTGTCTGTGCATACAGAGGCTCATAAATTGCTGACCCAGTTCCAGCAGAAGGCTTGGAAACTACACAGAGTCAGCGAATGAGTATCCATCAAACGAGAATCCATCAATACAACACAAGCTACAGAGTAGAGACAAAGAAGAGACTGCTATTCCGGAAGGTGACGATGGTAACTATTACAGTTCCATTTGTAATGGTTCTTTATTTACGTGACCATTACGGCACTCCAACCCCATTTCTCGATACCAGTAATATCGTACTACTTTTCTGCGAAGTAACAGACTTATTTTTGTGACAATATTCACATTTGGTTTTATTAATGTATAGGTACTCCGATGTATCGATATATTACAGTGATATGGATCTTGTGTGTATTCATTTCTGTGAGACTGTCATAATCTTTGACTTAATTGTAACCGTTTTGGCGCGAATGCGCACAGAGCAGTCTTTTCTTTCACTTTGCAGAAGTTAACTTGTTGTTTCGCTTTGTAAAAGAACAGTCAAGTCTTGTGTTTAGTTAAAGTGGAAATTAAATATATGAAAATTGATACAAAACTGTTTTCTTCATGATGTGACAATTAAGAAGTATATGTGAATTTACAAGCAGTTTAATAAAAATGTTGATCGTGAACACCAAGTCAAAAATTATTTCTACCATACCATTGTTCTGATCTGGGATTGTTTGATCATTAAGAATTTCCTGAAAAACGCGTTTGTTAGGTCTTCAAATATTGCTAAAATACAGATCTGGACCTTCTAGCAGTCAAAGTGGAATCACCCTAGAATCAACAAGATGAGCCATAACAACTTCGACGAAATCTACGTGGGAATCCATTCAAGAAAAGTGCCAAAATTTATGACTTTTTTACAGTGACTTCATTATTTCCATTCTGACGATTCCATCCACAGTCAATAACTTTTTCGTTGCCCGATAAAGCGAACATATGCTGCGTGAGCAACATTATTAATCTGATTTCTAACCTATTTTGCAAGTGGTAGTATTGTTAAAGATTGCAGTAGAGTAGCACAAGAGGCCGGATGGACATCGAATTGGCCAGAATCAGCGATTGTGACCAGTCACTATCTGTCACCTGTTAGGACAAAATTACATCCATGAAGCTAAGATCGGACCCTGATTGAGAGGGAGAGGGCGACACCCCTGGGATGCTGGGGGGCCTTTTCCTGAGACTTATGCATATTATTCTTCTCCTTTGGAGGGCGAGAGAAGGTGTGGTCGCGAAGAGAATTAGTCATGGCAATATCAGGATCCGAAAGAGAACGAGTGACCTTGAGTCCCACAGATTGTAGGTCCCATTTCTGAATCGAAGTAACAGGTTTCTTGTCCTGGATACACTGGAGAGGGCGGTTCCTAGACGGAGGGAGCCCCATCCTTAGTGGGTAACAGAGAAGAGGGTTTCTTCTCTGACCAAGGAAAAGGAACAGTTCCATGAAGGGAGGGAAAGGGACCCGCCAGGGAGGAGGAAATGCAAGGAGGAGACGATGAATGTAAGGAGGTTGAAGAAGGAGGATGAAAGGACGCAACAGAAGCAAAAGCAGACGTTAAAGATACTGGATAGAGATAGTCGAAATTCTACCATGCCTCAGGATAGATTGTTGAGAGGTTTGAATTCCAGAACCTTCCTTTCCTTTTTATAGGCCAGACAATTCGGTGAATGTGGGCTGAATAACTCACACACTTGGGCAGTGGGGTGCAAGGACTTCCCACGTGCAGACGGCAGCCGCAGTCGCCACGAACAAGATTCACCTAACATCGCGAAGACATGTGACCAAAACGGAGATACCGAAAACTGCGCATGGGAGGTGGGATGTAGGGCTTCACGTCACAATGGTAAACCATATCTCTGAGTTCTTCCGGAAGGGTATCCCCCTCAAAAGCCAGGATGAAAGCGCTGGTATCAACGCAATTGTTCTTAGGACCTCTCTGGACTCGCAAGGCGAAATGAACACCTCGCCGTTCCAAATTGTTCCTGAGTTCGTCATCTGACTGAAGAAGGAGTCACCTGTGCAAAATAATGCCCTGGGTCTTACTGAAGGACGGGTAAGGCGTAATGCTTACCAGGATCTCCCCTAAGCACTCGCAAGCACAAAGGGAAGCCGATTGACTAGCAGAAGAGGTTTTAATCAGTAGGAAATCAGATTGCATCTTACTCAGTGAGTCAGCTTCACCAAACTTCCATTCGATATGTACTACAAAAAAGAGCGGTTTGATATGGTGAAATTCTCCGTGTCTGCCCTGAAACAAACCAAGTAATGGGGAAAATATTTCGCCCCAAGCCAGCGGGCTTGGCACTCCTTCCAGGATTACGGAGGGGAACTATGGCGGGGAAACAAGTGGGACAACAGGAGGGGGGGGGGGGGGGGTGAGAAACCTACCTCGGAGATGACAGGGAGGGAGTTCTTCTCCAGGTGGCTCACACTAGTAGTGTGTAAATCTAGGGACCCATATATATGGGGTGATCTGCGTGGCCATATCATTCACTCAAATTATCCAGAATGTTCAAATGGTTCAAATGGCTCTGAGCACTATGGGACTCAACATCTTAGGTCATAAGTCCCCTAGAACTTAGAACTACTTAAACCTAACTAACCTAAAGACATCACACACATCCATGCCCGAGGCAGGATTCGAACCTGCGACCGTAGCAGTCCCGCCGTTCCGGACGGCAGCGCCTAGAACCGCAAGACCACCGCGGCCGGCTCAGAATGTTCTTCAAACCAATCACGAACAACAGTGGCACAGTGGTGTTGTGCATTCCATCGTTGTTTGCAAACATAAAGTCCGTGAATGGCTTCAAATGGCCTCCCAGTAGCCGAACATAAACATTTCTCGTAAAGGATCGGTTCAGTTGGACCACAGGACCCAATCCATTCCATGTAAACACAGTCCACACCCTTACGGAGGCACCACCAGCTTGCAGTATGTCTTGTTGACAACTTGGTTGCATGGCTTCATGCGGTCTACGCCACACTCGAACCCAACCATCATTCTGGACTCTTCTGAGCAGGCCACGATTTTCCAGTCGTCTAGTGTCTAGCCGATATGGTCACGAGCCCAGGAGAGGCGCTGCTGCGATGTCTTGCCGTTTGCAAAGGTACTCGAGTCGGTCGTTTGCTGCCATAGCCCATTAACTCTAAATTTCGCCATACTGTACTAAAGGATACGTTCGTCGTGCGGCCCACATTGTTTTCTGAAACTATTTAACGCAGTGTTGCTTGTCTGTTAGCAATGACAACTCTATGAAAACGCCCTTGCTCTCTATTATTAAGTGAAGGCCGTCAGCCACTGCGTTACCCGTGGTGAGAGGAATGTCCGAAATTTGGCATTCTCGGCATACTCTTGACACCGTAGATCTCGGAATACTGTATTCCCTAATGATTTCCTAAATGGAATGTCGCATGTGCCGAGCTCCAGCAACCATTCCGTGTTCCAGTTCTGTTAAACACAGGCTCTGAGCACTATGGTTCAAATGGCTCTGAGCACTATGGGACTTAACTGCTGAGGTCATAAGTCCCCTAGAACTTGGAACTACTTAAACCTAACTAACCTAAGGACATCACACACATCCATGCCCGAGGCAGGATTCGAACCTGCGACTGCAGCGGTCGCGCGGCTCCAGACTGTAGCGCCTAGAACCGCTCTGCCACTCCGGCCGGCGTTAAATCCAGTCGTGCGTCCATAATCACGTCGGAGACCTTTTCACATTAATCACCTGAGTCCGAATGACGGCTTCGTCAATGCACTGCCATCTTATATACATTGTGTAAGCGATACTACCGCCATCTGTATATGTGCATATCGGTATCCCCTGACTTTCGTCACCTCAGTCCACATGTGACAATACAGCCAACAACAAATTCCATGATGGAATGTACAGGAATGGCAGAGCTAGAATTAAAGACACCTTTACAAACAGCTTGCACGAAGTTTGTGAACTAACACCACATATCAGTCTGACCACCGTTCTCTGGGCTACGAGACTGAGCGAGGTGACTCAGTGGTTAGCAGCAAAGGAATCGCATTCTGAAGGAGTACTGTTCAAAACAGAGTGCGAAACTTCTCATTTAGATTATTCGTGATGTCCCTAAATCGCTCCAGCCGATTTCCTTCCACATACTTGAAACATTCCGATCTTGTGCTCCGTCTCTAATGATCACACTGTCAACGGGACGTTAAACCCTAAACTTTCTTCCTTGCTTTTGGGCCAAGAATATTTTTGGCGAGTGCACAGAGTTGGCCCAAAATATATCACAGTACGATATAACAGAATGAAAGTAAGTCAAGCGAGGAAGTCTGTTTCAGACAGCGGAGATCATTCGTATACTAAAGATACCAGCATTCAGTTTTGCGCAAGGGATTGAATACGATACTTACAAGGAAGCCCGCCATCCGCTCTCTCTCCTAACAATTTAAAATTGTCTTCTTCACAGCCTATATGGCCACCTTGGGACAACAAAACTTCTCTTTTACACGGGTTTCATGTAAGGAGTTAAACACCTATCATACACTGAGGTGACGTAAGTCATGAGGTAACGATATGCACATATAGAGATGGCGGCAGTATCGCATACACAAGATACACTGAAGTGCCAAAGAAACTGGTATAGGCATGCGTATTCAAATACAGAGATATGTAAACAGGCAATATACGCAGATGCAGTCGGCAACGCTGATCTAAGACAACAAGTGTCTGGCGCACTTGTTAGATCGGTTACTGCTGCTACAATGGAAGGTTATCAAGATTTAAGTGAGCTTGAACGTCGTGTTTTAGTCGGCACACGAGCGGTGGGACACAGCATCTCGGAGGTAGCGATAAAGTGGGAATTTTTCCGTATGACCATTTCAAGAGTGCACCGTGAATATCAGGAATCCGGTAAAACATTAAATTTCAGACATCGCGGCCGGAAAAAGATCCTGCACGAAGAAGCGCAACACTTCCGCAAATTGCTGTAGATTTCAATGCTGGACCGTCAACAATGCGAACCAGTCAACGAGACATTATCGATATAGGCTTTCGGAGCCGAAGCCCCACTCGTGTACCCTTGATGACTGCACGACACAAAGCTTTACGCCTCGCCTGGGTCCGTCAACATCGACATTGGACTGATGATGATTGAAAATGTGTTGCCTATTCGGACGAGTCTCGTTTCAAATTGTTTCGAGCGGATGGATGTGTACGGGTATCGAGACAACATCTTGAATCCATGGATCCTGCATGTCAGCAGGAGACTGTTCAAGCTGGTGGAGGCTCTGTAATGGTTTGGGGCGTGTGCAGATGGTGTGATATGGGACCCCTTATACGTTTACTCTGACAGGTGACACGTACTTAAGCATCCTGTCTGATCACCTGCATCCATTCATGTCCATTGTATATTCCGACGGATTTGGGCAATTCTAGCACGTCAATGCGACACCCCACACGTCCAGAATTGCTACAGAGTGGCTCCAGGAACACTCTTCTGAGTTTAAACACTTCCGCTGCCCACCAAACACCCCAGACATGAACATTATTGAGCATATGTGGGATGCCTTGCAACGTGCTGTTGAGAAGAGATCTCCAGCCCCTCGTACTCTTACGGATTTATGGACAGCCCTGTTGGAGTCATGGTGTTAATTCCCTCCAGCACTATTTCAGACAATAGTCGAGTCCATACACGTCGTGTTGCTGCACTTCTGCGTGCTCATGGGGGCCCTACACGATATTAGGCAGGTGTACCATTTTTTAGGCTCTACCGTGCATTCGCGGGGTTGTCATTTGTACTCAGCTGATTCATGTGAAAAGGTTTGCGACGTGACTGTGGCCGCACGGCAAGAATTAAAAGACTTTGAACGTGGAAAGGTTGTTCGACCTGGGCGCACGGGACACTCCATTTCGGAAATCGTTAGGAAATTCAATATTCCGAGATTCAGAGTGCCAATAGTGTGACGAGAATACCAAATTTCGGGCGTCACCTCTCACCACGGACAACGCAGTTGCTGACGGTTATCACTTAACGACCGAGATTAGCGGCGTTTGCGTAGAGTTGTCAGTGCTAACAGAGAAGCAACACTGCATGAAATGACTGGAGAAAACAATGTGGGACGTACGACGAACGTACCCGTTAGAACGGTACGACGAAATTTGGCGTTAATGGGCTACGGCAGCAGACGACTGATGAGAGTGCCTTTTCGAAGAGCACGAAATCGCCTGCAGTACCTCTCCTGGTCTCGTGGTCGTATAGATTGGATAGTATACGCCTGGAAAACCGTGGCCTGATCAGAAGAGTCCCGATTTCACGTGGTAGGAGCTGATGGTAGCGTTCGAGTTTTGTACAGACCGCGCGAGGCCATGGACCCAAATTGTCCGCAAGTCATTGTGCAAGCTGGTTGTGGCTCCGTAATGGTGTAGGCTGTGTTTACATGGGATAGATTGAGTCCTCTGGTCCAACTGAACCGACCATTGACTAGAAATGTTTATGTTCGGCTTCTTGGGGACCATTCATGGACTTCATGTTCGCTAACAACAATGGAATTTTTACGGATGACAACTCACGACGTAAGTGGGCCACTATTGCTCATGATTGGTTTGAAGAGCACTCTGGACAATTTGAGATTTGGCCAAGCATATCACCCGATATGAATCTCATCGAACACATATGGGTCATAATCGAGAGTTCAGTTTGTGCGCAGAGTCCTGCACCGGTATCACTTTCGCAATAGGAGCAGCATGGTCAGTATTTCTTCAAGGGACTTCACACGACTTGTTGCGTCCATACCACGTCGAGTTTCCGCACTACGCCAGGCTAATGGAGACCCAACGCGATATTAGGAGGTATCCCATACCTTTTGTCACCGCAGCGCAAATAGCATGTCCGAGCACTGCTAGCAACTGTATAAAGCTCAGAGTTCATCTCTGTCGATGACTGCACTGGTATACATGCGGTCGTCACTTTGAAGAGTTTATATGCGTTTAAATTGTTGCTGCAAAACGTATGTTATTTATGTTAATAACAAACAGAAGATTTATTTCTATCAATACTTTGTTTCAAAATACGCAGTTTAGGCATTCTTTATTATCCTTATAATTCTGACGCTGAAGGTCTGTGGCACCTTGTATTCATAAGTAGGCCGACATTATCAAGTGCAGATCAAGAGTTTATATGCGTTTAAATTGTTGCTGCAAAACGTATGTTATTTATGTTAATAACAAACAGAAGATTTATTTCTATCAATACTTTGTTTCAAAATACGCAGTTTAGGCATTCTTTATTATCCTTATAATTCTGACGCTGAAGGTCTGTGGCACCTTGTATTCATAAGTAGGCCGACATTATCAAGTGCAGATCAAGAGTTTATATGCGTTTAAATTGTTGCTGCAAAACGTATGTTATTTATGTTAATAACAAACAGAAGATTTATTTCTATCAATACTTTGTTTCAAAATACGCAGTTTAGGCATTCTTTATTATCCTTATAATTCTGACGCTGAAGGTCTGTGGCACCTTGTATTCATAAGTAGGCCGACATTATCAAGTGCAGATCAAGAGTTTATATGCGTTTAAATTGTTGCTGCAAAACGTATGTTATTTATGTTAATAACAAACAGAAAATTTATTTCTATCAATACTTTATTTCAAAATACGCAGTTTAGGCATTCTTTATTATCCTTATAATTCTGACGCTGAAGGTCTGTGGCACCTTGTATTCATAAGTAGGCCGACATTATCAAGTGTAGATCAAGGCTGTCATATAAATTGATGGTTCGTCACAATGAGCTTTAATTGCGGGGAAATGGGAAAAATATCGGATTTTATCTTCAAAACATCACAGAATTGCGAAACCATTGATAAAGACGAATGTGAAGCACAGGCCTTCACTGGGCATACAAACTGAATATTTTTTGATTACAGAGTGATTCACAGCTGTAACACGCCACGCCATTCCTTCAATTAATAAGATAAGGAAGCATATGGCAGATCCCAGATCAAAATGTCGGATAGCTGCTGCTCAAGTATGTATATGTGTCAGACTGTCGGCTTTGCAGTCCGTCAATACTACTGCCGAGAGAAATGGCAGAGAATTGCGGCAAAACAGGAGCCACCGGACAGGATTATTTCAATTTTCTCTGCATACCTTGAGTAATTGAGCACATTAATGACACTGCTTCGTCAGTAAAATGACAGCTGCTTCTCTGTCTGGAGTTAGTTTTTCCGCATTAGATGACTTCACTGTTAAAATATTGGCATTTATCGATTCTGCGGGATCAGTTACAATTGGATTAACAACAGTTGGGGAGCTTAAACAAAGAATAATAGTATGTAAGTTTGCTCTTCCGTGTTATGTTGCACAGCCTCAAATGGTAAGCGTCACACAATAAAGGCCGATTGCTCCAGGGAAACTCCTTTCCATATTTCAAGTATCATTTTTCACAGAGCAATTCAAGACTGTCTGATATATCAGCATAGCACTCACACAGGACTCATGAAGGCAGTTCACTGCATTAATGTAGATATAAACTATCATTTGTGTGGGTTATCGTCCATTACGTAAGATAGGGCGTGTGGCAGTAAGAACAGGAACAGTATTCTGTACACAGTAACTCGCAGAACCTGAATCAGATGTAGATGACCTTGTAAATACTGAAATGTACGATTTTGATAACTGAAGATCTTACTGCTCTATCCGCTGGATAGCGGAATTTCCTACGTGTGTATTATCAGGAAAGCTCTCGTCAATTTTACAGCTGTATTTCAGCTGCAATAATAATGGTAATGGTAATGACTTGTAACGTGAGAATAGTCTTCAGAAACTATCTCCTACATAAGCTTTCCGTTCCTGTATATGCCCCCCTGCCGCTGCAACGCCATATTTTAAAAGAGTACGTATGTCGCAATATCGGCCTTTGAGCAACAGTACAGTTCCAAGGTAAAACTTTCTTTAATAAGTACCCAGATTTCGACGGCCTGATGATAATTACGAACCCATTACAAAACGTTCACAATCTGACGCAGCCATCAGAGCCATTTCTCTGCTCAGAAACGCGTTCTACCACTGCATTTGTCATGAACCAACTGTTATGAAGTTGCTACAAGAACAGAGACAGTTTGAAAACTACTCCAAACAGTCCGATAAGCTGCCCTAATCTTATGTAGACCGTAGGTTTCGAATACATCCGGAAAATACGCAAACACAAGATAGTATCTTCGGTAGCCAGCATGTTACTGATATTATCTAAAACGATCTGCAACAGGCAACCGATTCGTTTTCGAGTGAGACAGATAATCAATCACTCAACGATATCTTACGTCGCATAGAACGATGAATTTCGAAACGTTTCGTATACCTGCAATCGTAAAAGTAATCATATAATTAAAGAGAGGGACGATTTACCTAGTATCTTGGATACGCTAACTTTTATTCTATAAGGAATATGATACTAAGCGGAACTCTAGGAGCCGAAGAGTGGTTACTGGAGTTGGAAGAAGAGTTAAGTCAAGGTCAAATAGAATATGCTAGAGATATCAGAAGTGCGAAGAAAAAACGAAAACCACATTGAATTAAATTTAAATTTCAGTTTTTCTTGGAATCAAATTTCAACAAAAGTCATTAATTTAAGCACCAGATGGCAGCAATTAAGGTATTTTCCGGAATCCGCCGCTCTGTATAAGTGAATGACTTGTTGATCTCGCAGTTCAAAAATGAGAATAGTACTCCTCATCTTTGATGTTTTACGGAGGCCGCCTGTTCAAGACGAGGATATGTAGAACCCAGCTAACAATCGATTTGCATTGGAAGTCTATGTTTACCTAGTTATTAGCCAGAATATCATCACAAAACCGGTTAGTTTCTCTAAGTCTATGAAATTTCTGTTGAATAAGTAGACAGTGAAAACGCTTTTGGTGAAGCTTCAAAAGAAAAAAAAATCAGTGTAGCAGATAACCTCAGACCAAGAAAATTTAGGGTGGAAAGAGAAACTGATGCAAGTTTTGCGTAAGCAGCTACAATGGAAACATCTCCCGAGATCGCTCCAAGCACAAATGAAAAACAATAAAAGGAATGTCAGGGCCGCAATTTACTTTTTAGATCAACTGTTGTAGCGCGTTTCGGCAAGCTGCCATCGATAGGTTCTACCATAAAAGAGGATAGAAAGGAAATCAAAATAATAAAACTGTTAAAATAATATTGCGTTTACTAAGGAAGATATCAGGCTTCACGATAGCACGTAAGAAGACATGACACAATACAAACATCGAAGAGAGAAAAATTATTCATACAAATCGATGTGGTACCTTGTATTGATTATTTCTCTGTTGCATGCGCTTATTGTGCGTTGGTTTCTTATATGGTATCATGAAATCTGATTCCCCTCTTCGGTCAGTGATTTAATTTCACTTAAAAGAAAAAAATTTAAAACCCACACTATCACGATTCCCTATTTTACTTATTGTATTGAACTGTTAGAATGTTTGTCAAGTCTTCGTTTTCTGGATTTATGCAAATGAACCAAATGTGAAAGGAAGTGTTTCAATATATTAAAAAAGTGGAGTTTCAAGCAGACTTAACACAACATACATCTCAAGAAATCGATAAAAAAGGTATCTATGAAATGTGGCCCTTCCATTTTTCGTGCCGTACTGGTTACTACTGCCGGATAAACCTTCAAAAGCAACCAACTTACAAGTCAAGAGACGTCTAAAAGAGAATATCTCACATCTAAAAAACCCGTGAAATATGGTCAGATGTTGAAAATGTGCCACATATAGTTTCTCGAAAAGAAAATCGGTATTCCTTAGCTCCACTGTGATAGACCCGTTAGTAAAACCGAGACTCTTACTGCATAGATCTATAGCACAAAAATAGTACAAAAGAATTTTACTTCAAATACCTGTGTGATGAAACATCTCCAAAAATCTACGTAAAAATAAACCAGTGAAAGTAAATCCACTGATGATAAAGCCACAACACTAATAAGAAAGAGAAATGCACGCCTGAGCTGACGTCCTAATAGCGGTAGAGCAAATATGTGTTTATGGCGTGATTCGCGAAGGATAGCACTCAGTACAAAAAATAGTAATAGCACTAAAACACCGTGACAGAACAGACATCATCATGAACCCACGGATCCTGCATGTCAGCAGGAGACTGTTAAAGGTGGTGGAGGCTCTGTAATGAAGTGGGGCCTGGGCAGGTGGAGTGATATGGGACCCCTGATACTAGACAGATACGACACTGACAGGTCACACGTACGTAAGCATCCTGTCTGATCATCTGCATCCATTCATGTCCATTGTGTATTCCGATGGATTTGGGCAATTCCAGCAGGACAATGCGACACCCCACACGTCCATAATTGCTACAGAGTGGCTTCAGGAACACTCTTCTGAGTTTAAGCACTTCCGCTGGCCACCAAACACCCCAGACATGAACATTATTGAGCATATCTGGAGTGCCTTGCAACGAGCTGTTCAGAAGAGGTCACCACCTCGTACTCTCACGGATTTATGGACAGCACTGCAGGATCATTGTGTCAATCCCATCCAGCACTACCTCAGACATTGGTCGAGTCCATGCCACGCCGTGTTGCGGCACTTATGCTTGTTCGCGGGGGTCCTACACGATATTAGGCAGGTGTACCAGTTTCTTTGGCTCTTCAGTGTAGGACCACTTTGTTGTCCGTTTGTCTGTCTGTTTGTCCATCCGACTGTTCAAAACCCTTTTTTCTCAGGAACGGGTAGATGTATCAAGTTTAAATTTATGTCACACATTAAGGTCTCCCGTTCCTTGGCGATGTAAAAAAGCGAAACTTCTCAGTCAGTGCACTCAAAAGATACGGTCATTTATGCCACATATTTTGACACTCGCAAACTCGTTGACTGCGTTGTCGTGGTGAGAAGTAATGCCCGAAATTTGGTATTCTCGTCACACTCTTGACACTGTTGATATTGGAATATTGAATCCCCTACGATTTCCGAAATGGAATGTCCCATGCGTCTAGCTCCAGCAACTACTCCATGTTCCAATTCTGTTAATTTCTGTTGTGCGGATATAATCACGTGGCAAACCCTCTCACATGAATCACCTGAGTATAAATGACAGCTCCGTCGATGCACTGGTCTTTTATACTTTGTGTACGCGATACTACCGTCATCTGTATATTTGTATATCGCCATCCCGTCACTTTTGTCATATCAGTTTATAAAATTTTAAGTGAAAGTCAATATACTAGTGCACTACAAGCACGACAATACAGCCAGATTCTCAGTCTGTAGCAAAGTGCTCGTCCATTGACACCGGGTTGATATATTTTTGTGAACAATGTTGTAGCGTAAAGATACAGGTAAAGGTCGAAGTGACTTAGAAACAGCCCATGAAAAATAATTCCTCTGTAATGCTAACAGTCCTGGTTCTTTTGTATGGATGCAGTGTAATCTAAGATGTATTAGAAAACAGGGATGTGACCCAGACATTTAAGAGTAGAGTTATTTATATTTTTTAATCAGTGAGGCAGGATGCATAGATTTTCAAAGTAAAACAGCAGAAAATTTTTCCTACGGTATTAATGGAGAGTAGGAGTCCAGCCTGGATGGATCTGTAAACAACAGGATAGTGGAAATGCCAAACGTTGTAAGTGCCAAATCTCTCATTTGTCAGGAGAACAAAAAACAATGTATCTTCTTTTGTATATAACTTATTTTTATCCAAAAAAATTGAGATATTATTCTGATACCACAGAATCATGCTGCTCACGTCATCACTGGAAACAATGAGACAAATTGTAAAATGAATAATTTACTAAGAACGATCTAGGAGCCATACCAGGAAACTGACTGGTTCTAAGTGCTAGTCAGGAAATTTTTGTTTCTGGTGTCATTAATAGTGAGGCACTACGTTTTATTTGTGATAATACAAGTACAGAAATACAGTAGTATTGTTTTAACTCGTAGAACTGTAATCAACAAAAAACTATTTCTCGCATGTTTTAAATGTTTTACAAGACAAGAAGGAAACTAAATTAAAGAAAAAAAAAATCTTTCAGTATTGACTTCTGTGTCTTACACAACTCCATTCTTGGGCTCAGACGTTGCGAAGCATACTGTTGAACTCCCCGCTCTGTTGAGGAAGAAAAGTCTTTTCACGACATTTTCCAGTCTCGCGTTCTTTTTCTGTTCACTTCTCCAACTTTTTTACTAGTTTTGAAACCAAAACTGTGTCCTTCTAATACATAGACGTTTTGGTGGTAAAAACAAAATCTTACATGCACTCCGCTCACCAAACAAACTGCACTAACTAAATGGAGGAGACTTTGACACGTGGCACTTGGAATTCCAGAGAGAAGCGCTTCTTGGCACGAAGTCTACACGCCATCTAGTAATGAATATTTTAAACACTTTGTCGATTATTTGGCACTAGGAACAGGTCTATGGACATAGAACAGAGTACTGGAGCCAATAGTACTGAAAACGCGTTTTGTGAAAAAATAGCGCTTACAATAGTTGACATTTAGACTTTTCAATTGTGAATGGATACAGAAATACACTATTGGCCATTAAAATTGCTACACCAAGAAGAAATGCAGATGATAAACGGGTATTCATTGGACAAATATATTATACTAGAACTGACATGTGATTACATTTTCACGCAATTTGGGTGCATAGACCCTAAGAAAACAGTACCCAGAACAACCACATCTAGCCGTAAGAACGTCCTTGATACGCCTGAACATTGAGTCAAACACAGCTAGGATGGCGTGTACAGGTACAGCTACCCATGCAGCTTCAACACGATACCACAGTTCATCAACAGTAGTGACTGGCGTATTGTGACGAGCCAGTTGCTCGGCCACCATTGACCAGACGTTTTCAATTGGTAAGAGATCTGGAGAATGTGCTGGCCAGGGTAGCAGTCGAACATTTTCTGTATCCAGAAAGGCCCGTGCAGGACCTGCAACATGCGGTCGTACATTATCCTGCAGAAATGTAGGGTTCAGCAGGGATCGAATGAAGGGTAGAGTGACGGATCGTAACACATCTGAAATGTAACGTCCACTGTTCAAAGTGCCGTCAATGCGAACAAGAGGTGACCGAGACGTGTAACCAATGGCACCCCATACCATCACGCCGACTGATAAGCCAGTATGGCGATGACGAATACACACTTCCAATGTGCGTTCACCGCGATGTCGCCAAATACGGATGCGACCATCATGATGCTATAAACAGAACCTGGATTCATCCGAAAAAATGACGTTTTACCATTCGCGCACCCAGGTTCGTCGTTGAGTACACCATCGCAGACGCCCTTGTCTGTGAAGCAGCGTCAAGGGTAACCGCAGCCATGGTCTCCGAACTGATAGTCCATGCTGCTACAAATGTCGTCGAACTGTTCGTGCAGATGGTTGTTGTCTTGCAAACGTCCCCATCTGTTGACACAGGGATCGAGACGTGGCTGCACGATCCGTTACAGCCATGCGGATAAGATGCCTGTCATCTCGACTGCTAGTAATACGAGGCCGTTGGGATCCAGCACGGCGATCAGTATTACCCTCCTGAACCCACCGATTCCATATTCTGCTAACGATCATTAGATCTCGGCCAACGCGAGCAGCAATGTCGCGATACGATAACCAGCAATCGCGACAGGCTACCATCCGACCATTATCAAAGTCGGAAACGTGATGATACGCATTTCTCTTCCTTACACGAGGCATCACAACAACGTTTCACCAGGCAACGCCGGTCAACTGCTGTTTGTGTATGAGAAATCGGTTGGAAACTTTCCTCATGTCAGCGCGTTGTAGGTGTTGCCACCGGCGCCAACCTTGTGTGAATGCTCTGAAAAGCTAATCATTTGCATATCACAGCATCTTCTTCCTGTCGGTTAAATTTCGCGTCTGTAGCACGTCATCTTCGTGGTGTAGCAATTTTAATGGCCAGTAGTGTAATTTAGGTGAATAATTATGCATGTACTAAAATAAGATTTTTAAACACTTATTTCTGATGCAAGTAACAGACTGAGAGGCATCGTGAAAGTACATGAAATAAGGTAATTTTTTTAACTATTTTTCTTGTGGCGGTATTTAGAGACTGAGTGCCGTCAGAACATACTCTCAGTAATTCATAGGGATAAATAAAATTTCACGGAATGTTTGCAGTATAAAGACGTAGGAGATTTTCACGTACGACCATTTCATGAGTGTACCGTGAATATAAGGAATCCGGTAAAACGTCAAATCTCCGACATCGACGCGGGCGAAAAAAGATCCTGCAAGAACGGGACCAACGACGACTGAAGAGAATCGTTCAACGTGACAGAAGTGCAACTCTTCCGCAAATTGCTGCAGATTTCAATGCTTGGATATCAAATAGTGTCAGCGTGTGAACCATTCAACGAAACATCATCGATATGGGCTTCCGGAGCCGAAGGCCCTCTCGTGTACCCTTGATGACTGCACGACACTAAGCTTTACGCTCCGCTTGGGCCCGCCAACACCGACATTAGACTGTTGACTGGAAACATGTTGCTTGGTCGGATGAGTCTCGTTTCAAATTGTATAGAGCTGATGGACGTGTACGGGTATGGAGACAACATCATGAATCCATGGACCTTGCACGTGAGCAGGAGAGTGTTCAAGCTGGTGGAGGCTCTGTAATGGTGTGGGGCATGTGCAGGTGGTGTGATATGGGACCCCTGATACGTTTAGATACGACTCAGACAGGTTACACGTACGTGAGCATCCTGTCTGATCACCTGCACCCTTACATTGTGTATTCCGATGGACTTGGGCAGTTCCAGCACGACAATGCGACACCTCACACGTCCAGAATTGCTACAGAGTGGCTCCAGGAACACTCTTCTGAGTTTAAACACTTCCGCTGGCCACTAATACTAAACACCCCAGACATGAACATTATCGAGCCTATCTGGGCCGGCCGTTGTGGCCGAACAGTTCTAGGCGCTTCAGTCCGGAACCGCGCGACCACTATGGTCGCAGGTTCGAATCCTGCTCGGGCATGGGTGTGTGTGATGTTCTTAGTTAGGTTTAAGTAGTTCTAAGTTCTAGGGGACTGGTGACCTCAGATGTTAAGTCCCACAGTGCTCAGAGCCATTTGAATCAGCATATCTGGAATGCCTTGCAAGGAGCTGTTCAGAAGAGATGTCCACCACCTCGTACTCTCACGGATTTATGGACAGTCCTGCAGGATTCATGGTGTCAATCCCCTCCAGAACTACTTCAGACATTAGTAGAGTCCATGCCGCGTCGTGTAGCGGCACTTCTGCGTGTTTGCGGGCGTCCTACACAATATTAGGCAGGTGTGCCAGATTCTTTGGCTCTTCAGTGTAGCACTACTTCGTCGTCCGTCTGTTTGTCTGTCTGTCTATGCGACTGTTCAAAACCATTTTTCTCAGGAACGGGTAGAGGTATCAAATTTAAATTTATGTCACACATTAAGGTCTAAGGTTCCTTGGCGATGTAAGAAAGCGAAGCTTCTCAGTCAGTGCAATCAAAAGATACGGTCATTTATGCCACGTATTTTGACACTCGCAAACTCACTCATTAAAACCTGCACGGTACGTTGCCTTAACGTAGAATCGTGAAATTTGGCAAGAAGAATGGTTTCACAGTACAAATAAAGAAAAAATTCAGAAAATTGTTAATTTGGAATTATATCCCACGAAAAAATATTTGTCATTTTTGATCCGACTTCAGTTTTGAATTTAAAACATTCTCGAAAGTCTTTCAATCCCTGGGGCTGATATCCTGCCATATCAGTGTCGATAAGAGGCAAAAATCGTCGTGATCCTTGATGCCAGGAGTGGATAAACTGTGTATCCACATAACTAAGTTTATACAGAAACCTCTGTGAGCGAATCTGGGCAATTTTTTATTCTAAGTTGGAACGGTTTGACATCCCAGTAATTGTTTCGGTGTAAACGTTGTAATTCCATTGCTGCTAATGCAGTACTGCCAGGCCGTCGTTTGATACAATTTAGAGCAGCATATTATCTTATCGAATCGGTGGAGGAAAATGAAGCTACGAGACTGACTTACATCAGCGTGACGTTGCAGTATGACGTCTCGTCGACATCGAGGACATTAAACAAAGCGCTCGAGTAGACAATATGGAACAATAAATTCTTCAAAAGGTTGGATAGTGGTAATCTACTCATTTAAACACCAGACCGCAAGCCAGCATCATTGATGAGAGCAACTATGTTCTGTCTGTGAGTAGCGCAAAAACAGCTTTCATTTGAATAAATTCAGCAGAAGCAAGTCACACATATTAATTAATAATAATAAACTGCAGTTACGAGAATGATGATAAAATTGGGAAATATTTGCTAATTAATGTAGGCAGTACCACGAGTTTAAAACTGTACAAATCTGATAATTTATTCAGAAATAAAGTAATAAATAGTAAACAGCACTTGATATTGCATAAAACATAGCATGGAATAGTAGAGGCTCCAATAATTTAACAATTCATTGTTGGTTCCAAACCTACAAGCCCCACTTGTAGTTGAATTTTATTAAATATAAGACAGCATCTCCGACGCCTCAGAACAGAAGTCTTACAAAACTTTTATATCACATGAGCATATTACCGGGTACTGTATCCTTCTATAGCACGACATCAAAGTAAAACTTTGCCACTGTATCCTCCAATGGCCCATACAGAAGCCCTTCACGCTTCTCCCATGTGCCTAAGAGCGCCCAACTTTCCAACATTATCCAGCGACCTAATCTCGCACCAATGAGGACTGGAGACACCCGCGCCAAAAGCACGACTTTCCTCGCAGTGTCATAAAATGCAGAAAATGGATCACCATTTTAATACTAAAAGCTCTACAAACCAGACATATATTTTAAATGAAAGCTTACTTGCTAACGTTTCCAACGATACTAAACTCAATATTCTTAAAATCAACGCTTTAACTTAAATAAATACATATGAATCTACTGCACATGAACTTATCATGAAACAACAGTTAAGTTAGGATGAATGAAATTATGAACATAAAAACGCCGTACTGCTTAATTGTGTTGTGTGAATGGTGAGTACCGTTCTGGTTCAACACTTTTACGTAACAAAATACTTGAAACCAATCATTATGCTGGAAATGAAGAATGTATTGTAATTTTGCTTATTGCAATAACAGCTACAATGCTATGGTATTATGCAACACCTGGCTGATCGTGCTTGACTACATCCTATAATATTTAATATTTGAAATGTTTGTTGTAATGTTACTAGTTTTTCTGTAATTTCTAACGTCAACGTTTGTACTGATAAAAATGCGGTTGACATTTCATTATATGAATCGCACTGCGATATTTATTTTGGTATGATTTATTTGCTCTACCATTTTTTCATGGTTCATTACAGATCATAAACGTATTTAAGAATGGCCGTGTTTTAGAAGTCTTAAATGCTTTCCAGTGTCCAAATTCACTTACTTCAGAACAGGCGAGCTGCCGGCATCTCTTTCGCAGCTGTTATGGTAAAACTCACTAATAACATGTGTTAGTTCTCCCTTTGTCACCTTTACAGTGGAATTCCTAGCCACCAGTCTGGGCCCAGAGCTCCTCCATCCAGAACACCACTTAAGTCTAATATTGAAATATTGTTATCAACTTGTGATTTATCCAGTGTACACGTCAAGTTATACTACCTCATACGAACATAGAGCTCAATATGTTGTTCCCAATGGAGGGGGGGGGGGGGGGGGGCAGGGCCGGCCTTAGCCATCCAGGTGCCCCGGGCGAGTCGTCCAGTTGGCGCCCTTTATTGTATAAATAGCGAACCTGGCAGTGCTTTGCAACACGGTATTTGACTGTTTTCTAGAAATCGTCTTAAGTGGTTAATGGCGTCATCTTATGATCATAACATGGTTTTTCCATCGTAAATTTGAGTATTTTATTTTTTTAAATGGAAATGAAATCCAAATAATCTGAAAGCCCGCTAAGACGCTCCATGTGAGTCTTGTGTAGCCTGTGACGTCAGTCCAGCATGCTGCTGTCGCTGCCGTAACAGTCAGTATAGCAGTGATATATTGTTTGGGCATTCACGTTTTGGGAAATTGTCTAAAAATATTACGTAGTACTGCACTGTACATCTACAAAAACTCCAGAAAATTGTTTTTGCGTGTTCCAAACCAAGAAAAGATGCGTAAAATGTGGTTGAAACAGGCTCGTATATCCCAAATATTTCTTTTCTTTTCTGAAGCACCCCTGTACTAAAGCGAACAAAACAAAACAAAAATTATTCAAATTGGTCAAGCCATTTCTTTGTTTTGGTGAGACTAACACACAACAATTGATTTTTATATATAGGAGGTAATATGCATAACGAAAAAACACTAATTTTGAATTGGGTACCATATTTTTATTGAATTTAATATAACTGTAAGCCATAAACCTATATTTTCTGTCAGTCATCTGTAATGTATTTTCACAGTCTGTATTTTCTTTTATTTGGAGCGACCGGTAGTTTCTGTTGTGAACGAGAGATGGTGCGGCTGCATGGGCTCTTCCTTGTTGCAGTTCTTGAAACAAATAAGAGAGGCGCTTTGGTAGAGCCCGTGCTAGCCCGCGTCAAACATGGATGGTTGCAGACAATACGAAGATTGCATTCAGCATGATTTCTCTTCTGCTACCCCGAATTCATCGCGCATTCGTGAGATTAGCGACGTATGTTGAATGAGACTGAATAATATTTTAGTTTCGCGAAATGGGTGATTGAATTTTTTTTTTTTACATGCGTTTAGTATGTGGCGCCCCTTGGGCCCCGGCGCCCTGGGCGACCGCCCGGGTCGCCCCACCCTAAAGCCGGCGCTGGGGGGGGGGGGGGGGGCATCTTAAAAGCAAACGCAGTGACCGGCATAACTCAACGTTCTGTGATATGACCAGTACTGTTCATAGCGTATGTTAATAAGCTGAGAGATAACTTCAGTAGCTCTATGAGGTTGTTCGCAATGAAACAGTCGTATACAGGGAAAGTACATCGCTAGGAGACATCGAGCAAGCTGGTGCAGTGATTTGAAGTAGGACTTGCATTCTGAAAGACAACAGTTCAAATCCCTGTCCAGACATATAGAATCCATGCTTTACCTACGTCGTTTCAGGCGAATACCCGAATGGTTCCTTTAAAAGGGCACGGCCGATTTTATTCCCTGTTGTTGTGGCCTTCAGTCCGAAAACTGGTTTGATGCAGCTCTTCACACTAATCTCTCACAACTGCAGCCTACATCCATTTGAACCTGTTTACTGTGCTCGACCCTCGCCCTTCACCTACAATTTTTATCCCCGATGCTTCTTTCCATTACCACATTGTCGCTTCGTTAATGCATCTGGACATTTACTGTCAACAGGTTTACTTTCAGTCAGGTTGTGTCAGAAACTTCTTTTCTTATCAGTTCGATTCATTACCACTTCATTAGTTATCCAATTTACCCGTTTAATCTTCTGCATTCTCATGCAGCAACGCAGATCAGAAGCTTCTATTCATTTCTTGATTGAACTGTTTGTCGCCCACGTTCCACTTCCGCATAAGGCTACACGCCACACAGATTCCTTCAAAAAAGATTTCCTAACATTTATTTTTTGTTCAGTATTAATAAAGTTATCTTTATTTCAGTAAGGCTTTTCTTGCTATTGCCAGACCGAATTTTATATCTTCTCTATTTCGGCCGTCATTACTTATTTTGCTGCCCAAATAGCAAAATTTATCCATTACTTTTAGGGTCTCCTTTCTTAATCTAATTTCCTCAGAATCGCCTGATTTAATTGGAATACATACCATTATCCTTCTTTTTCTTTGTGCGGATGTTCATCCTAAGACTTCTTTTCAACACAGTACCTATTCCGTTCAACTGCTCTTCTTAATCCTTTGTCGTCTCTGACATAATTACAATGTCATCATAAACCTGAAAATTTCAATTTTTTCTCCCTGAACTTTAATTCGCTTTCCATATCCTACAGAGGTTGCCCAATTACATACTGAATAACATCGGGCGTAGGCTACAATCCTGTTTTAATCAATTCTCAACAACTGTTTTCATCGTTCCTTATCCTTCCCCAGTTCGAGGTTGCATTTCTTCTCTAACGACCTCGTCGTCGACGGTAGGTTAAACAGCACTCTTCCTTTTGATAGGATGCAAAGAGACTTGCGAATGATCAGCACTTGGTCCGAAGATGGTCAGCTGCGTCTCAACATAAAAAAAACGTACTGCAATGACTGTAAATAGAGGGAAAGACTGGACCGAGCGTGTAAAGGCAGTTGTAGGGAAGGTGAATTCGGTATGTTGTGATAATTCTAGGAAAGTGTAGCTCACCTATAAAGAAGTCCGAGTATAGAGCACTTGTACGACTTATTCTTGAATACCGCCCTAGTTTTTGGTATCCTCACCAAACTGGACTGAAAGTATGCATCGAAGCAATTCAGAGGCGTGCTGCTAAATTTGCTACTAGTAAGATCTACCAAGTCTCGAGAACTACAGAATTGGTTTGCAAACTGAGATGGTAATCCCTGGAGAGAAGAAGACGTTCTTATCGCGAAACACTACTGAAAAAATTTTGAAAACCGGCATTTGTGACACACTGCAGAGCGACCCTACCGCGACCAACATTTATCTCTCGAAAAGACCGCGAAGACAGGATAAGGCAAACCAGGGCTCTTGCGGCAGCATTTAGAGAGTTGTTTTTTCCTCGATCCATTTGTGAGTGGAACGGGAAAGGGAAGGACTAACGGTGGTACAAGGGGTCGCTGGCCTTGCAATGTATGGTGGCTTGCGGAGTAAGTATGTAGATACAGATATCACTCGGCAGTCGGTAACCACCGTTAAGTATCATTATGTACCTCTCACGAGCAATTTCAACTAGAACGACAACATACATCCAGCTGTGAGAAACGGAGACGTTAGCCTCAGATATACTGGAAGAATAATGAGGAAGTGTGATTCATTCACGGGAAAGTTCCCTTACAAAACCCTTATTCGACAAATTCTGGAGTACTGTTCGAAGGCCTTGGATTCTTACCATGTTACATTAAATAAAGAGTTAGAGAAGACTGAAAGAAGAGCTGGACACTTCGTCACAGGTTCGTTTAGTCTTCGTGAGAATGTCGCAGTTACGCTCCACAAATTTCAGCAGGAGGTGCTACAATCAAGGCGTTGTACATCGCTCAGAGCCCTACCAAATTCCCAAAGCTCGTAACCCTAAACGAGTTATGAAACTTATTACGTCCTCTAATATGCAGCTCGTGTAATGATCACGACCAGAAAATTACGGAAATTCGGGCGTATACAGGGTGCTGTCGGCAGTCTTAGTTTCACAAGACTTTATCTTCTACATGACTGAAAATAGAAACTTGGAGTAAATTGTAAGTGACGCATAGGACAACAAACTTTTTATTTTCAAAAGAACCATCAGACTTTGCAACGTCATATCTTTTGGAGGCATGCATATACAACCATGGAGTATTGTTTACTATTACGTGTAAGATAAAAGTTCTCATCCGTCCGCCTCGGTAGCTGTGCGACCAACTCAGCGAATTGCTAAGAGAAAGGGCTCGGGTTCCATACCCGGTGGTGTTGGAGATTATCACCGTTCGGAAGTTGGGTGTCGTCCCTACATTAGTATCTTCATAACTGACATTCCACTACTGACATGGCTGTATGAGCACTTCCAGAATTGCAATAAACTGAAAATAAATTTTCATGTGCCTTTCACAAATGTTCAACATGCCCTCTACATCAAGCACGACAAATATCCGGACGATTGTCATGTCCGTTCCATATATTTGCGAGCATATCTGGAGTTAAAATGATAATTAATTGAAACCCTCAGCTGATGAAAGGTGTTGTTGTTATACCTCGATGGAGACAGCTGAAAATGTGTGCCCGACCGGGGCTCGAACCCGGGATCTCCTGCTTACATGGCAGACGCTCTATCCATCCTTTTTTTGTGCATTTTGTTCGGTATTGTTCGTTGCGTTTGGTCTGGGCGGACGTCACAAGATATCCGTTCAAGTTGATAATTGATTCCTTTACTCAGTTTTTTTATTACAGAGGATGAGCAGCCCTCTGACCGGATACGCTGAGCTACCGTGCCGGCACCATCTGAGCCACCGAGGACACAGATGAATAGCACGACTGCAGGGACTTATCCCTTGCTCTGTCATATATCTCTGGAGTTAATGCATTCACCACTGTGGCTATACGACGACGCAGTGCACCTGAAGTTGTTGGAAAGTTGTGGTAAGCTCCTATGGGACCAATCTGCTGAGGTCTTCGGTCCCTAGGCCTACACACTACTTAATCTAATTTAAACTAACTTATGGTAAAGATAACACACATACCCATGTCCGATGGAGGACTCAAACCTCCGACGGGGGAGGCGGCGCGAACCGTGTTAAGATACCCTTGACCGCGCGGCTTCCCCCGCGCGGCGAAGTTGTTGGAAGGGGAGACACACAGAGCGAGTCTATGCATAGAAAACACATACCGTGCTATCGTGCGACCTTGGAAGCCCATGGCGCAATGCAAGATTGGTACACGACTCACGGCTGATCCATTGCTGAGACAACTCAGTTAGGAATCCTCCTACAAGCAGGAGCCAGTGCAGTAGTTCTCCGTCCTCTTAAAAATGGCGTTTTCAGCATGTTCTTGCTATTATGGATGTAAGCCTGATCTCCAACACATCCAGGTACGTGATTCCTGTATCCACCTTTTCCGCGAAGATAAACCTTTAGTTTAATACATAAAATAAAATTTCCCTGAGTTTGTATTTTCATTCATGTACAAGCTTTTAACAAACATAAATTCTACCATCTATGGCGTCGTTCGGAGTGAGACGGTGTAATATTTCTGGTTTTACAACCATCATATTCAGGAACAAGAAGCTTTTCTTAGAGCAGTTGAGAATGCAGCAGTTGCAAGATGACGTGATGTGGTGTGAGGTACCGATTACAGATGGTTTGCTAGCTACGGGTATTGTGAGAAAAACCGCCTAGATTGTGATCCTTCTCCGCGATCTGCTACTGCATTCGGAAGTTCGCTCCAAATTGACAATCTTGTTAATATTAGACAAACTAAACAGCGTATTTACTTGCATTTCATAATTAAAGCAACTCTCAATAGCGTGCAATCATTCCATTATTTCAAAAGTAGTAATAACCAGCAGAATAATGAACAATTGCAAAACGAAAAGGCAGACAGACGAAGCACTTCGTTGATGCGGATCGAGCCTAACTTGGATGGCGGGCGAAGTGGTTTAGGTGTAAAATCAGAGCTGGTTCGGCAGTGTCTGAGAAGAAACTTGTTGTCTGCCACGGTCGGTGTTAGTTAAGACTTTATTAGCAATGTATGGTTATTTGGAAATATAGCTGAGAACAGTATGATACTAATTAAAGAAATATGTAACTCATTTATTTGTTGAAGAATAGAAACCATTTGTGACTCTAAAAAGGAATGTAATTGTGCAGTTTCTCGTGTTCTGCCAATAAAAAGCTAGTGGCATCCCGTATAAAGCAACTTATTGGAAATTTAATCATTTCTACAATAACAGTTCCTCCCAAAAGGTTCCTTACAGCCTCAAGATTACGGATTCACGACCTACGTGCTGTTTTCTGCGCAGGGGACAACAACTGTAGAAGACTGCAGGTTGGTGAACATTTGTTAGAACTTATGCATTCCACTCAGGACGGTGGAAACAGACAGGCACCTCGCGTTTACTGCAATCGAAGAACAGATGAGATCATTGACAGGTCATCTGTGGTAACACAGAGGAGGTATGAAGACTAGAAAGATTTTTGAGGGAAGGGGTTGATCATACACAAATATAAATAACCCTCTCTCTCTATTCCTCTCTCTCGCCACTCTCCGTTTTTCAACTTGCCGTAACGGTACGTCCCGAAAATACCTGCGAAAAACTTTAAGAACAGACGCGGCCGTATGCGTGCGTCCTATCATAACACTGGCAGCCGAGCGGGCATGTATCATGGTCAGGTTTGGGTGGTTTGACAGTTGTGAACCATTCTAGGCGGACGAGCTTTGGGGCCTTGTCAGTAGGTTGTAGCACCGTTGATGGGCGGTGGTTGGTGGAGCTCTCAACGTATGAGAAATCCTAACTGCAGGTCAGCTATCCTGACGCAACTGGGAAATTCCAGCCGTTTGAAGGAACTGCAAAGGGTAGCTGCCATGACCGAAATAAGGGAAACTCTAAATAAAACCAAAACAATGTTTTGAAATAAAACCACGGATTGGTAAGCCCTACGAACACTGCTTTTCTTGTTTTATTTATTTTTTTATTTGTGGTGACGCACATGCAGGCTCACGAGTCAGTCGTTCGTGAGGCTCACGAGTCAGTCTTTCGTGGAAGCAACAGTTAATGATTTCCCCATTATTCATTTACTTTTACATTAAGCAAGCAGCAAGAAATACAGAATAGTAAAACAAACATTTTCCCGAAATATTACCCCTTCCACGTCTCAAGATGCAGTGCAGAGCGGCATTGTGCCAGCACACCGCTCTCACAAGGAGCTGCTGTGTCAGCACATTCGACACTTCACCGTAAGAGATGATGCTCTGCAATGGGGAAGTGCTTGACTCCCCTGCCATTCCCCTCTCAGCACAGAGTGGAGTCACTGTGTTCTCGGCTCACTCATTGCTTTGGCTTTAGCCAGCCATTCACTGCTCCCAAATCCGTGCACAGCGGCTCCCAAAGTGACTCTGGAGTAACCCTGCTCTTTGCATTCTTGGCCCACTCACTAATTCAGGTCACTTTCACTAATTCAGCTCGAAGCTCGACTTGAGTCATTGACTCATCACTCTCCATTAACCTTCATCTCGCTGTGGATATTGTTCATTCTAACATTAATGGTATGTATTTACATCAATAAAGTTTACATATATATCAGTGAAGTTCTAAATTATAGAATACACTGCATGTCCATTTGTTCTCATTTGAAGTTTTTTCAGTTTTCAAATAGTGCATCTTTGTAGCAAGTATTTTAATTTCTCCATACAATTTATTTTTCAAAGCAGCAGGATATAAGGCAACCTTATAGCCTCTGCACAGAGGGTTTCAAGTGATATATCGTGTCATTTTACCAAAATGGATATAAAAAGGAAATGTCTTTAGTACCAGCAATAGCTTCCTGCTTTCCTGGCTCCTCATCAGACCTGAAGACACATCTAAAGTTCAAGTATCTAACAGTATCTCTGGAACGGTGCTGGTCAGGAACATCAAGACCGCAGTGAGCCAATGATTCTTTTGCAGAAATTCGAGAAATTGTTTTTGTGAATCACCCTCGCCGATGTCTGCTTCCACTTCACACAAAAGTCTTAATCCACGAACTCAATCTGATTCCAGCCTGCCATTGTTATTTAGTTCCCAACCACAAGGGCCAATAGCTTCCATAAATTTTTAAAATGATGTCATATTTTCTTTTAGCTGTTACTGGTTTATTTCACTACTGCAGTTTCTGCATTTGTGCCATTTTCAAACATCTTCAAACCATAATATAAAATACTGAAAATAACATAAATAAGGTCGACAGTACGTACAACCAATTTTCGAAGTTGGTTAACGTTCTTATATTGACATGAATTGATGCTATGTCACAGAAATAGGTTAAAACGGCGTTATTACTTTTGATGGTAATACAGTCATTGGTTGTTGTTATGACATTAGTAGATTTGTCATTGATTTCCAACAACAGGTGGACAACCATGAATAACATTAGTTTGTATGCTCTCCCGGCACATTTTGTAGATGATAGGATTAAATTGAAGTTATACATTCTAGAGGTTGTTATGACAAAATACAGTTTCAAGTTTAAAGTCACTGTGATAAAAATGGACAATGCTTCAGACATGAAGTCAGCTGCATACTTTTGAACTTCCCATATATCCCATATTTTGCACATTATTTGTATCACATTGTGAAACACACACAATATAAAGGTCAATAAAGAAAACTGTTGGCGAAGTCAAGAGTGTAGTTATAGTTTTCAATAGGAGCCCCTGTGCCTTAACAGAAGTTGCTGAAATGCAAGGAAATTAAAAGAAACACCAGTTACCACCCAAATACTCCTATAAGGGGTGGAACTGTTCAGTTTGAAAGGTGTTCTACATCTACATCTACGTCTACATGGATACTTTGCAAATCCCATTTAAGTGCCTGGCAGAGGGTTCTTCGAACCACCTTCTCAAATCTCTGTTATTCCAATTTCGTATAGCGCGTGGAAAGAACGAACACCTTATCTTTCCGTACGAGCTCTGAGTTCCCTTATTTTATCGGGGTGATCGTTTCTCCCTATGCAGGTCGGTGTCAACAAAATATTTTTACATTCGGAGGAGAAAGTTGGTGATTGGAATTTCGTGAAAAGATTCTGCCGCAACGAAAAACGCCTTGATTTAATGATGTCCAGCCCAAATCCTGCACCATTTCAGTGACACTCTGTCCCATACTTCGGGATAATACAAGACGTACTGCCCTTCTTTTAACTTTCTCGATGTACTCCGTCAGTCCTATCTGGTAAGGATTCCACACCGCGCAGCAGTATTCTAAAAGAGGAATGACAAGCGTAGTGTAGGCAGTCTCCTTAGTAGATCTGTTACATATTCTAAGTGTCCTTGGTTAGCCTTTCCCACAACATTTTCTATTTGTTTCTTCCAATTTAAGTTGTTTGTAATTGTAATTCCTAGATGTTTAGTTGAATTTACGGCCTTTAGATTTGACTGATTTATCGTGTAACCGAAGTTTAACGAATTCCTTTTAACACAAATGCGGATGACCTCACACTTTTCGTTATTTAGGATCAACTGCCATTTTTCGCACCATTCAGGTATCTTTTCTAAATCGTTTAGCAATTTGTTTCGATCTTCTGATGACTTTATTAGTCGATAAACGACAGCGTTATCTGCAAACAACCTAAGTCGGCTGCTCAGATTGTCTCCCAAATCGTTTATATAGATAAGGAACAGCAAAGGGCCTATAACACTACCTTGGGGAACGCCAGAAATCACTTCTGTTTTAGTCGATGACTTTCCGTCAATTGCTACGAAGTGTAACTTCTCTGACAGGAAATCACAAATCTAGTTACATAACTGAGACGATATTCCGTAAGCACGCAATTTCACTAAAAGCCGCTTGTGTGGTACAGTGTCAAAAGCCTTCCGGAAATCCAGAAATACGGAATCGATCTGAAATCCCTTGTCAATAGCACTCAACACTTCATGTGAACAAAGAACTTGTTGTGTTTCACAAGAACGATGTTTCCTAAACCCATGTTGACTGAGTCTCAATAGACCGTTTTATTCGAGGTAATTCAAAATGTCAGAACACAATATATGTTCCAAAATCCTGCTGCCTATCGTCGTTAATGATATGGGCCTGTAATTAAGTGGATTATTCCTACTACCTTTCTTGATTACTCGTGTGACCTGTGCAACTTTCCAGGTTCGAATCATGCCTCGGGCATGGATGTGTGTGATGTCCTTAGGTTAGTTAGGTTTAAGTAGTTCTGAGTTCTAGGGGACTGATGACCTCAGATGTTAAGTCCCATAGTGCTCAGAGCCATTTGAACCATTTGAATATTCCTCCAAAATCGGTGGGATCTTGTGCAGTTCCCATATATTTTCGCCTAATGTTATGTAACGAATGTTACGTACCTCTTCGTGATTGTAACGATGTCGCTAAGTAGTAACCTCGATTGAAGATCTGCTCTACTTATTCAACATACACTGATGAAACTGTAGCGTCTGTTTCTTTTACTCGCTTCTTTGCGCTGACAAAATGTTTTCGTACTTCATTTGCTACTTCATCTGGAACACAAACATGTCTGTCTTCCCCTAAAACTGTGTTATTCTTTTTGGATACTCGTCCTTTGTATTTATTGTTTTAAAGTTTACACAACGTCCGTAAGTCAATTCTTGTTTGTTTGTATAGTCCACCATATACTAATGCAGGTTGTGAATCAGTGAAGGATTCACTTTGGCGGTCTCGGAGAACTCCATTACCTCGGCATTAAAACACGCAACACTACTTGCCAGTCAGAGGCCAACTGCGCTACTGAACTCTCGGAGAACGCCGCGCACACAACGAACTGGTGCGTGGACAGGGAAGTTCCCCAGAATAAGTCGCAGGTCGCGCCTGGCAGCCCTGTATACCTTGCTTCTGGAACACCTGTCCACTGTCTACAGTGTCCTGAGCTCCGTAAAAATGTCAACACATTCCCTCTCCTTACAAGTGTCACTCCGTGCAACTGTCACAAATTCGTATATCGGTGAGCACATTGGGCCTCTGGAAGAAATAGAGGAAGACGCCAGGTTGGCAAACCACCGGCTGAAGAGTAACCCAAACTAACGGTAGACGAGCGAAATGCGACAAACAGGGTGCGAACGAGACAACAGACCAGGACAATGACAACCAATCTAGACGACAACGAGGCGCTACGCCAAGCCTTCGCCCCAACCATGACAACGTGGCCAGGAGCAGCGGAGAGACAAACCCAAGACGCGACCAAAGAGGGTAACCGGGTGACAAGCTAAGCAGTCTTAGTACAGCGAAGATGGATCCGACAATATCAAGCGTGAGTACTCAACTGACCAACTGTGCACTGGGCATACACCTATACAGGGTGTTCGGAAATTACCATTACAAACTTCTTGAACTTGTAGAGGGGAGTGAGTACGTAATACACTGAAGAGCCAAAGAAACTGGTACACCTGCCTAATATCGTGTAGCGGCCCCGCGAGCACGTAGAATTCCGCAACAAAAAATGGCTCTGAGCACTCTGGGACTTAACATCTGAGGTCATCAGTCCCCTAGAACTTAGAACTACTTAAACCTAACTAACCTAAGGACATCACACACATCCATGCCCGAGGCAGGATTAGAACTTGCGACCGTAGGGGTCGCGCGGTTCCAGACTGAAGCGCCTAGAACCGCTCGGCCACACCGGCCGGCAAATCCGCAACACGTCTCGACTAATGTCTGAAGTTGTGATGGAGGGAACTGACACCATGGATCCTTTAGGGCTGTCCATAAATCCGTAAGAGTGTGAGGGTGTGGAGATCTGTTCTGAACAAAACGTTGCAAGGCATCCCAGATATGCTCAATAATGTTCATGTCTGGGGAGTCTGGCGGCCCGAGGAACTGTTTAAACTCAGAAGCGTGTTCCTGGAGTCTCTATGTAGCAATTCTGGACGTGTGGGGTGTCGCATTGTTCTGCTGGAATTGCACACGTCCGTCTGAATGTACAATAGACATGAAAGGGTGCAGATGATCAGACAGGATGCTTACCTTCGTGACACCTGTCAGAGTCGTATCTAGACGTTTCAGGGATCCCGTATCACTCCAACTGAACACGTCCCGCACCATTACAGAGCCTCCACCAGCTTGAACAGTCCTCTACTGGCATGCAGGATCTATGGATTCATGAGGTTGTCTCGATACCCGTACACGTACATCCGCTTGATAGAATTTGAAACGAGACTCGTCCGACCTGGCAACATGTTTCCAGTCATCAACAGTCCAATGTAGATTTGACGGGCCCAGGCGAGGCGTAAAGCTTAGTGTCGTGCAGTCATCAAGGGTACACGAGTGGGCCTCCGACTCCGAAAGCCCATATCAATGATGTTTCGTTGAATGATTCGCACGCTGACGCTTGTTGATGGCCTAGCATTGAAATCTGCAGCAATTTGCGGAAGGGTTGCACTACTGTTACGTTGAACGATTCTCTTCAGTCGTCTTTGGTTCCGTTCTTGCAGGATCTTTCTCCAGCCACAGCGATATTGATGATTTGATGTTTTACCGGATTCCTGATATTCACGGTACACTCGTGAAATGGTCGTACGGGAAAATCCCTATATTATCGCTACCTCGGAGATGCTGTGTCCCATCGTGCGCTGACTATAACACTGCTTTCAAACGCACTTAAATCTTAATAACCTGCCATTGTAGCAGCAGTAACTGATCTAACAACTGCGCCAGACACTAGTTGTTTTACACAGGCGTTGCCGACCGCAGCGCCGTGTTCTGCCTGTTTACATCTCTCTGTATCTGAATACACGTGCCTATACCAGATTCTGTGGAGCTTTAGTGTATTTTGAATAGGAAACCATATCCGGAAACGTACAGTTTCCGTTCTACGACGGTTTCACTTCAGATGTGTAACGCGTCCACGTCTGCTGAGGGAAAGAGAAAGTATCAGAGTGGCTGCTCTTTATACAATACGGTAGACACGGTGAAGTGTACTGCGTCAGACGGTCCTCTGATGTCACTTAACGTCTACCTTGTTACGAGACCTATTCAATGCCTCTGCGTCTCCGATACAGTAAACATGGTTCGGTACCCGTTTTCGGAATGCACAGACATGATCCTTGAGTATGGCAAAGCTCGAGGTAGCGGAGGAGCTACTCTCGGATGAATCACGAACGTTTTCCGCACCGTATCACGCAATCGCACGAACTTTTTGCCTAAGATACGCAGCAACTCCGAGAAACATGTACCTTCGCTGTGAGGATGCAGGACTGTGGTGCTCCATGGTATCGCCGCATCCCCAAATTTGAAGATGACGTACTGCATCAGGTTGAAGGGAACTCGCCAACGAATATTCTTACAATTGCGCGTGCAATGGGTGTTAGTTACAGTATCGTTTGGGACGTTCTGCATGAGCAACAACTACATCCGTATCACTTACAAAAGCTACACGCTAAGGGTCCAGCTGATTTTCCAAAACTGTTTGCCTACTGCACGTGTTCCTGCACCGCTGCATCGACACAATCCTGTTTCCACGTCGAATTCTGTTCAGATGAATTAAATTTCAGTAGGGACTGTGTTCTGAATTCGCGGAAAAACCGTGTCTGGCCAAACGAAGACCCTCACATTACGCATGTTCTGGGATTTCAGCACTGGTTTGGTATTAATGTGTGGGCAGGTATTCCGTACAGCCATGTGATTGGGACATATCTCATTCTGTTCTAGCTAACTGGTCCTGCATACTTGATCTTCCTACAAAACGTAGTGAACCCGTTCTTGGAAGCTCTGTCACCGAATGTGTGCCAGGAAGTGTGGTTTCAGTACGAAGGTGCACCACGTCACTTCTCACGTGCGGTTTGGAGACATTTCAACTGACGATATGGTGAAAGGTGGTTAGGCCGAGGTGGTTCAACCTAGAAGCCGCCACGATAGCCGGATTAACTCCTGCGGACTACTAACTTGTGGGGTCGCATGCAAAGTTTAATTTACGAGACCCCTGAAGAGACAGAGAAAGATATACTGGCACTATAATATGAAGAGACACCAGGTGGGATGGAGAATGTGTACCAGAATTTGCTTCTCAGATACAATGTCTGGTGGTCACCACATCGAGCAGCTGTTGTCATGCATCAGTACTGCCCTGCACGTAAAGTATGCTGGGTTCTTATTTGTTTGAAAATAATGTAAACACGTATTGTTTAAGTCTTAGTACAAAAAATTGCGCTTCAGTGATAAATGGACGTTTCAAAAAATGGTTCAAATGGCTCTGAGCACTATGGGACTTAACATCTGTGGTCATCAGTCCCCTAGAACTTAGAACTACTTAAACCTAACTATGCTAAGGACATCACACACATCCATGCCCGAGGCAGGATTCGAACCTGCGACCGTAGCAGTCCCGCGGTTCTGGACTGAGCGCCTAGAACCGCTAGACCACCGCGGCCGGCAGGACGTTTCTTTATGTTTCCTTTTGAATTGCTACCTAATAACGTACTGCGTCACGTCTAATTCAATTTCTGAAGCAAACGTGGATGAGTTAAACATCTGAATTGAAACCGTCGAGAACGGAAACTGTAGGTTTCCGGACATGGGTTCCTGCTCTAAATATTATGTACTCATTCCGCTCTACACGTTCTAGAAGTTTGTAACGGCAATTTCCGAACTGCCTGTATACTGCCCGCGTGAGATATGGTGGCGCTCTCGCCGTGCACCATTCCGCCGCGAGGCCAGAGTGCCCCCTGACGGCCATATAAGTTCATATCCTCCGGTGGGCATTCACCCTCTGTGCCGTCCGATAGCAGGAATAGTTAAGGTGTTAACTTAATCTAAGAAGTTCACATGAGAAACGCCTGTGAAGTACATAACAATAGGTTAATATATGGTAAGTCTATATCGAAAGTTTGTAAGAAATGTCTTGCAGAATGATTGAGGAAAAGCAACACGTTGATGTGAAAGATATCGGTGATTCAATAATGCAGTCTACTCTCCACGTATCACAGAATAACCTGGGCCGCTCGGTTTGAGGCGCCATGTCACTGATTGCGCGGCCACTTGCGCCAGAGGTTCGAGTCCTCCCTCGGGCATAGGTGTGTGTGTTGGTGGTTCTGAGCACTATGGGACTCAACATCTGAGGTCATCAGTCCCCTAGAACTTAGAACTACTTAAACCTAACTAACCTAAGGACATCTCACACATCCATGCCCGAGGCAGGATTCGAACCTGCGACCGTAGCGGTCACGCGGTTCCAAACTGAAGCGCCTAGAACCGTACGGCCACACCAGCCGGCGGTGCGTGTGTTGTTCTTAGCATAAGTTTACATTAGTTTAAGTAGTGGGCAAGTCTAGGGATCGATGACCTCAGCAGTTTGGTTCTTTAAGAATTCACACACATTTGAACATTTTGAACAACCTGAACCCAAACGAGTTATCAGGAATCGATGAGATGCTTTTTGGGGTTACTTGCTTTGCTGAGAGAAGAACGTTACTTAATACTGAAAAGGAAAACACTTCCTAATGTTCTGCAAAAGCACTCCGTCTTCAGGCCACAAGTGGCCCATTGGGACCATCCGACCGCCGTGTCATCCTCAGTGAGGATGCGGATAGGAGGGGCGTGTGGTCAGCACACCGCTCTCCCGGTCGTTATGATGGTGTTCTTTGACCGGAGCCGCTGCTATTTGGTCGAGTAGCTCCTCAATTGGCATCACGAGGCTGAGTGCACCCCGAAAAATGGCAACAGTGCATGGCGGCTCGGATGGTTTTACCCATCCAAATGCCGGGCACGCCCGACAGCGCTTAGTTTCCGTGATCTGCCGGGAACCGGGATATCCACTGCGGCAAGGCCGTTGCCGATGTTCTGCAAAATTATATTTATTAGGTCACGAACAGGCTTTCAGCTTCTCAGGCTATCTTCAGGTAACACTTGTCACATGAAGATGGCCTGAGAAGCCGAAAGCTGGTTCGTGACCCAATTAATATAATTTTGCAGAACATTAGGAAGTGTTTTCCTTTTGAATACTATTATTATGTTCTGCCAAGTACCGACGGAAAATACAGTTAATGTTAAAATGTCACTTGGTCTAGTATCCAAAATTTATGAAGTAGAAACATTACAAGCAGATTTCGAGGAATAAGTTACAACACACAACGACAGAAGATGTAAGTGAATAAATGTGAAATACGTCAGAGGATCTGTGTCACATCTCACCTTTTTTGTTTAAGACGATTTTTACAGACTGCGTCCAACTGTTTTTATCGTCAGCCTTGCTTTAATCACCATGTGCTAAGCAACCTGTGGATTTTCTTAATTCTTCATTCAATTACTAAAAACAGGATTATAATAGCTTGTCTGATATCTCTGCATATTCGAAAAAAACTGAAAATAGGTTATTAAGAGACAGATATAGAAAAGACATGACTGCCTGTGGTTAATACAGCAGTCAGCAGCATTTTCCGTTGTCACGTTTTCTGAAGGGTGCAGTTTCAGGTCTGCTTACACATGTGGCCAGTTTCCATTCATTATAAGAGGTTGAAGAGCTGTCACAGTGCACTGAGGTGAAAAAGAAGGTCATGAGATAGCGAAAAATGGTTCAAATGGCTCTGAGCACTATGGGACTCAACATCTTAGGTCATAAGTCCCCTAGAACTTAGAACTACTTAAACCTAACTAACCTAAGGACATCACACACACCCATGCCCGAGGCAGGATTCGAACCTGCGACCGTAGCAGTCCCGCGGTTCCGGACTGCAGCGCCAGAACCGCTAGACCACCGCGGCCGGCTCATGAGATAGCGATATTACAGATCTACATCTACATCTATATCATACTCCGCAAGCAACCTAATGGTGTGTGGCGGAGGGTACTTTCGGTACCACTATCTGATCCCTCCAACCCTGTTCCACTCGCGGATAGTGCGTGGGAAGAATGATTGTCGGTAAGCCTCTGTCTTTGCTCTAATTTCTCAAATTTTCTCCTCGTGGTCAATACGCGAACTATATATGGGGGGAAGTAATATGTTGTCCGACTCCTCCTGAGAAGTGTTATCCAGAAATTTCAATAGTAAATCTCTCCGTGATGCACAACGCCTCTCTTGTAACATCTGCCAGTGGAGTTTGTCTAGTATCTCGGTAACGCCAGCTAAACGATCCCGTGACGAAACGCACCGCTCTTCGTTGGATCTCCTCTATCAGTCCTACCTTATAGGGATCCCAGATATATGAACAATACTCAAGAATCGGGCGAACAAGCGCCTTATAAGCCACAGATGGCGATACTCAATGTATATAAGAAGGCAGTGCATTGACGAAGGTGTTATTTGTACTCAGGTGATTCATGTGAAAAGGTCTCCGACGTATTATTGACGCACAACTGTAATTAACAGAACTGGAACACGGAATAGTAGCTCGAGCTAGGCTCATGTGACATTCCATTTTGGAAATCGTTAAGGAATTCAATATTCCGAGATCTGCAGTGTGAAGAGTGTGCCGATAATGCTAAAGTTCGGTTGTTAGCTCTCACCACGGACAACGCAGTGGCCGACAGCCATCACGTAAAGACCGGGAGCAGCGACTTTTGCGTAGTTGAGGACGGTACGGCGAAATCTGGCGTTAATGGGCTATGGCAGTAGACAAACGACGCGAGTGTCTTTGCTAACAGCTCGACATCGTCTGTAGCGCCTCTTCTGGGCTTGTGACCATATCGGTTGAACGCTAGATTATATGCAATTAACACATCTTGAAATGTAGTAACTGATGCCTTTTTTATGCACGAGAAACGTTTCTGAGAAAACTCTTCATCTTTAAGTGGTATATTATGATCACTTCACTTATGTGCCCCTCTGCCATCCAACCTAGATGCAAATTCTGAAGAAACAAACTAATGGATTTGTTTATAAACAATTTTTCAGCTACCGGTCCCACGTTTCGGGAAATGATTCCCAATTTCAAGGGCGTTACCTGGGAATCATTTCCCAAGCGAATCGTGTAAAACATAAATAAAAGAAAATCGTGACTGGTAGCAGAAAATTATTCATAAAAAATTCATTATTTTCGCAGTCGCAGGTTTTCACAAACCATTTCTAAAGAAACCGAATCAGAAACAAACTAATTGAACCTATTTCTTTTGTACAGAGAAGTTTACGAAGTACTGGGAGAGACTAGTACGAAACATCTGGTAGGTAGCGTTATTTGAGCGTCTGCAATGGCAGGAGAACTGCGTATACAAAACTTACAGGTTTTCTTACATAAGAAGGCACAAATGTTTATATACAAATCAAGCTGTTCTTGTATACCACCAGAAGCTGGAATTTTGTCCCCTAGATGCAATATCAACATGAAAGACTAACTCAACACTGACTGATCACTAAAAAGAATTTATGGCGAATAGGCTGATAACTGAATGACATTGCTCATTAAAAATAATTGCATCAGATTAGATACATGTCTCTAAGTATCTCGTCGTGTTCAACACACTAACCAGAGGAAGATTTGTCTGTTACAGACAACCTAAAGTAGAGAGTGTGAAGACTCGCGTCATCGTGCAATATTATCATCATCGTCATTATCAACACGATCAGTTTTCTGATTTGTGATCGGGATCTTGTTCATTTTTTTCTATCGATCTCCTCCTCCTTCGCGTAATGTATTTACATAGATTAACGGGATGGCTCAGGATCTGAGTTATCGACCATTCTTGCCTTCTCTTCCCCTCCCCGTATCCTGCTAAAAAAACCTATTCAAAAAAAAAATTTCCTCGACGCTTCATCTGTACATACCGAAACCAGTTTCTTTTACTCCGCTTAACTGCATGCAGCAAATGCGTTTCTTTTCTCACTCCCCGCAGCACATATTCGTTTGTCACTCAATGTACCCATTCTCCGTCAGGTCTACATTTCAGTATTAGTCAACGGCTTTCCGGCTTCCATTCTCATGTTCAAAGTTACAAGCTACAGTAGAACGCTCCAGACAAAATACTCCAATTTTTTCTTAATCCCATTCCCAAAACGTTGCAGAAAATCCTCATCTTCCTAGGGAATGCCAATTTTGCCTTTGTTATTCTCGATTTAATGTCTGCACTGCGCCTCTAATTGCTTTCGATTCTATTTCATACGTAATCTCACCGGACAGTATATTAGTAATCCCGTTAAGAGAACACACTGTTTGCTTCGAAACGCAGTAGATCGTATGGACCAGGTAGCAGACGATCACGTGATCCTCCTATCAGTCAGTTGTTTAGAAGCAGTACAGTACGTAGGATCGACGTCGCAGAATGGCAGAAAGTTCCAATAGTGTTGATATGCCCATTACCACACCGTGAATGAAGTTGCCTGTTGCGAGGATTGACCGCGCGGTTTGATGCGCCGTGTCACGGATTGCGCGGCCCCTCCCGCCAGAGTTTCGAGTCCTCCCTCGGGCTTGGGTGTGTGCGTTGTTCTTAGCATAAGTTAGTTTAAGTAGTGTGTACGTCTAGGGACCAATGACCTCAGGAGTTTGGTCCCTTAGGAATTCACACACATTTAATTTTTCTAATGAAGTTGACTGATTTATTGTTGATTTGATTTGTTGACGCAGCAGTCGCAGGCATGTAACATGGCATAAGGGAAGTGGTAGTAAAAACATAGTAAACAACAGTGGCTGGACAACAATGTCATTCCTTGGTTTCATACCTGACAGGAATTGCTGATTTCGGTGAATGCTGATCAATCTCAACGAGTTTCTGAGACAACACTGCGAAGGGTACTGAATGCAATGGACCTTTGGAATCAGGTACCAAGCAAAAGGTCATTCCTAGCAGCACGTCTTCAGTGGGCCAAACAGGACAGAAATTGTACAGTCGCTGACTGGAGACATTTACTGTGTTCCGATGAGGGGCCTCTTTTTAAATTACGCCTCTTTTTAAATAATGCCGCTTTTTAAATTATGTAAGGCGTGCACCGTCACCACAGTAAGGCGTGTGGGGTCTGTAGTTCCAGCCAGAGGTGATTTGAAAATTAAATAAACTCAGCAAGACCAAGAGTTCGGCTTGCTGAGGTTATGTTTGAAACTGCTATCTCAGTATTTACAGCCTCTGATGATGTCTACAGCATTAGGAGACGAAACGTTAACCACAGAAATATGCCTTGTATTACAGGCTAATGACCATGAAACAAAGTTCACAAAGGAAGCATATTCCTTATTACATCACACGTGTTCTCTGATTGTTTCGCGTCTAAGTGTTAGACGACGTGCAGCAAGTTTTGAGTTAATATGGTCTGACTTCTTGGAATCGTGGAGAGAGACAGCCAAATGGACAGCTTCTCGGTACCTGAAGATGTGAAGAGTTCCGTTACTGATGATTATGTTATCGCGAAAAGAATCTCAAGTACATGTGGTCAAATAGGACAAACACTATGCGCAGTAGCACGTATCGGCAGAAAATCCACATCATTTGTTCGAATCATGTCCATATCAGAGTCGTTTGTTTAGAAAGAGACGTTTCACAGCTATCATATCTGCAAGAGATATCAATAAATCGGTAATTTCTAGGGATTAGACTTAAAGCCCATATGTGTGCTGAAACGATAAGAATCGTATGGATGGTATGACTCTTTATACAATACTATCTCTAGTGGGTCCTAATCCTAGTAGACATAAGACTTATGCCTCATATAAAGGAGCAATATGAGGTAACGCACTAGTGTGATATAAAGGGCGAATTGCAGAAACCGATCGACAGTACATCACTTTCTCAAACTGGATTTTGTCTGCTCTTATCAAGCAGGAGGAAAAAAACTGCTGCAGTGACAATACAAAGTTTTATTTCAACCGGAAAACTGTCTGATCAGGTTGAAACTAAAATAATTTGTTTTAAATAACAGTTATACGATATATTATTTGCAATAAATGAAACGAAACAAGCCATCCTCATTACGTGTAGCCAGCACCGTCATTCGGAAGTATTTATTATGTTTCCTCTTATTCGTTAACAGAGAGTGGGGACGTGAGAATTTTTTGATTTTCTCTCCCCCCTTCTCTCTGTATCTCCCCAAGCAGACGTTAAGCGGTAATCGCGTTAAATTTTTTGTGCTATATTAGGTGGAGGGAGAAAAACGTTTCTAGAGACATTCATTTTGGTGTAAACACACTGAAACCACTCCACAAGGTATATAAATACTAAGAGAATTTGAGAGATTGAGAGAATAAGTACAAAATTAGACTAACATAATGTTTTTTAGTAACAATGTGAACGTCTTACGAAAATGGCATATACAGTACCTGCCAAAGAATGTACGACCAATATAGAAAACAACTCGTTGCTTCAAAAGCGCAGAAATGATAGTATCGTAACAGAAACTGATAAGATTACCGCATTAATTTATGATTGCAATATATCCAGTGACTTTAATATAAACAGTGCCACAGAGAGAAGATTGTTTGCTCGTACACTAGGCGTCCGTGCGCGAATATGCGTAATTCGTGGTTATGTTATTTTTATTTACACGTCAAATTCCGTAGACCCAAATCGAGGAGCAAAACTTCAAGGTCATGGAACGTGTCAGTACATGAAATTACAACATAAATGTAATAACAGACAAAAATAAAATGTTTATGAACCCAAAGAAAGTCAATCCATAAGTTTAAGTAAACACAATCAACAATACAACAAGAATCAGCTTCGTTTTTGAAGGAGCTCCTCGACAGAATACAAGGAGTATCTCATGAGGAAACTCTTCAGTTTCGATTTGAAATCGCGTGGATTACTGCTAAGATTTTTGAATTCTAGTGGTAGCTTATTGAAAATGGATTCAGCAGTATACTGCACACCTTTCCGCACAAGAGTTAGGGAAGTCCGATCCAAATGCAGGTTTGATTTCTTCCGAGTATTTACTGAGTGAAAGCTACTTATCCTTGGGAATAAGCTAAAATTTTTAACAAGAAATGACATTAAGGAATATATATCTTGAGAGACCAGTGTCAAAATACCCAGACTCGTGAATAGGGGTCAACAAGAAGTTCGTGAACTTACACCACTTATTACCCGAACCGCCTTTTTCTGAGCCAAAAACATCCTTTTAGAAGAGTTACCCAAAATATAATACGATACGACATAAGTGACTGAAAAAAAGCAAAGTAGAATAATTTTCGTTTCGAACGATCACTCACTTCATATACCGATTTAATAGTAAAAACTGCAGCATTAAGTCTTTGGACAAGATCCTGAAAGTCGGCTTTCCACGACAGTTTACTATCTATCTGAACACTTAGAATTTTGAACTGTTCAGTTTCATTAACCATGACATAATAAAGTTCATTCCGTCATGATTGGTGGAATTCAATCTTTTTATGTTCTACACACAATTTAGTTGTGTAACAGTCGAATGTTACCAATTATTACTGTTAAAATATAACAACCGCTACCTCACACACTTAAAATGGGTAATATTCCTGCCTCGGGCATGGATGTGTGTGATGTCCTTAGGTTAGTCAGGTTTAAGTAGTTCTAAGTTCTAGGGGACTGATGACCTCAGAAGTTAAGTCCCATAGTGCTCAGAGCCATTTTTTTTGGGGGGGGGGGGTAATATTAAATAACATTCATTCATTCGTTTCCCGTCATATGAGTCCAACCAGATTTTAAAAGCGAATGTTCTACGAAAAAACAAATACACACCGGTTTGCGAATTTTGAAATATATGGGAGCACGTTTTCGGGAGGAAAGTGCCGGTTAAACACTTTGTAGCCCATTGACAGCTTGCAAAAAAAAAAAAAAAAAAAAAAAAAGCTCAAACAGAAGACGAAGAGGACCGTTGTTCCTAAACGATTGCACAGTATACGTTTAACATTTCTGTTCTCCGTATTATTTGGAAACATCATTCCCAGTTATGTGCGTTCTCTGTTAACTTTATTTACGCACAACCAGAAGTTTAAGAAAAGCGAATACTTTAAATAGACATAAGAAACCCAATGTTACTGAAACACTGTTTGCTCATGTTTATTTCAGTATAGTAATAAAAAATGATTGCCTTTCTAGCTTAAACAACAAGGCCTGAAACGAAAAGCTAGCCAGTTACGCATATAATCTACTGTACAGTCTGCTGAAACCAGCTTAATCTGTTCCAGTGCGGCGAGTCAGAAAGAGGAAGATACATATTGTTTCTGAAACTTAAAGACACGTTTGAAATTAAAGTTAAGCTAGTCATAGGCTTAGTAAGAGCATATTCACGTTACGTTTAACGAAGGATGTAGCTTTACCGTGAATTAGAAGAATCGTGTGAGACGGATGAATGTAGTGTCACGTGAGAGACATAGTAGCGTGAACCTCCGTGAATGTTTCAGTGTGAAGTCTCAAATGGTTCAAATGGCACTGAGCACTTTGGGACTTAACCTCTGAGGTCATCAGTCCCCTAGAACTTATAACTACTTAAACCTAACTAACCTAAGGACGTCACACACATCCATGCCCGAGGCAGGATTCGAACCTGCGACCGGACTGAAGCGCCTAGAACCGCTTCGCCACCGCGGCCAGCAGTGTGAAGTCTGGTTGGCGGCGGAACGGAGGACATGCTGAGACATCGGTCGCAACTTCGATGAAGGAGCCATGCTGTCGTTCGTCAGAAGTTACTGATAGAAAATATGAAGAAATAATAGGATCGCCATAACGCATTTAAACTTAGATCTTCATAAGGAAATCCACTGTCTTACGAAAGCATCGCGTAACAGCCGCCGCCCTGACCTAATTAGCAAATACTCGGCTGATACATAATGTCAACTCGTGCGTTGGAAATTATTACGAAATGACACAGAAAAATGTACTCTTTACATTAAGTGAATTTATAGGTTCGAGGTTTTGTTAGTGAACTAATGTAATTTTAATGAGTTTGTCTAGGTTTCCCAACACGCTGAGGTCTCGCTGTTGCTCCACGGCTCAGAAAGCTGCTGTCTCTTAACAGTGCCGTGCAATAGTAAACGTCTGCATGGTATGTTTCTCAGCAGCGGTATGCACAGAGAAGACGCAGAAATGTACAGACCTGCTAACGTCCATGGCGAGCTGCGAGCCGTCCTCTGTCCAGTGTCTGCCTGCACTGCCAGCGGCGAAAGATAAGTCCGCCGGCACGTGACCTTGTGCTGCTGCTCCTACTCTGATATATCGATGAAGGATCGCAATTTCATCACGATGATGATATCTCGAGTGGCGAACTTGGTGCGTTACCAAAGAGATGCTGAGCTGGCACCCGTCTCAAGTACTGATATACTCATTCCTTGCAGGTTCTCTCACTAATTACGCCCACTATTCTCGTGCAACAGAATCTAGCGACAATTTTCGGGTCTGATTCGAAGACGTTGGAACACTAACTAAGGTTTAACTGCGGGAGTCAATTTTTAATAAAACATCAGATAGTGCTGACGGGACGCAAACTCTTATCTGAGTCTCTAGCCGGCAAATCAGTGTAAACTGAGTGGCAGAGGAGGTGTTATACTGCAACACGCATTCGGGTTTATTGCAGTATTCAAAATTTCAGCTAAAGCAAGTTTTGAGAACGGACCACAGAGTTTAGTTTTACTGTTCTCTATTTTCTTCTCCGTGTCATAGAAATATTTTTTCCCATTGACAGGCTTAACACATGTCCAAAACTTAGGAAAAAGCGAACTGTAGACGATCAAGACACAAAAGATTATTTTCGAAGCGCAATGTAGTTAAACAAGTTAATTCAATTCGTGAATCCTCTGAACAATTACTAGTAGTAACTTCCCCATTTAGACCCTAGACACGCCGGCCGTGGTGGCCAAGCGGTTAAAGGCGCTACAGTCTGGAACCGCGCGGCCGCTACGGTCGCAGGTTCGAATCCTGCCTCGGGCATGGATGTGTGTGATGTCCTTAGGTTAGTTAGGTTTAAGTAGTTCTAAGTTCTAGGGGACTGATGACCTTAGAAGTTAAGTCCCATAGTGCTCAGAGCCATTTGAACCATTTGAAGACCCTAGACACATGTATAAATTTGAACATGAGACTACAGGTTAGAAAAGAACACTGTTTTGTAGAAACTGGTAGGCGTATAATGCTATCAGAGTGTCCTAAACGTGGCGATTTGGACTCTCCAGATCAAGACGATATAGACAAGATTCAGTTATAAACATAGGAGCTTTGCAAACTTTTCAGAAGGTTTACACACGTCGTGGTGAACCGTTAAACTTTAGCAACGTGTACAAAGACCTTGTCAAGGCTCACGAACGGATACTTTTCGACTGCACACTTCTTGACTAATGTGTTAAGTTTTCAATAAATGCTCAAGAATAATAAAGTTTCTCAAGTTAAACGGAATTATAAGAACCCTAGTGATGCCATAACTATGTGAAGAGACAGAAGAAACGTAATTATATGCGCCCAGCAGCATTATATGTTCAAAATGGTTCAAATGGCTCTGAGCACTACGGGACTTAACTTCTGAGGTCATCAGTCCCCTAGAACTTAGAACTACTGAAAGCTAACTAACCTAAGGACATCACACACATCCATCCCCGAGGCAGGATTCGAACCTGCGACCGTAGCGGTCGCGCGGTTCCAGATTGCAGCGCCTAGAACCGATCGGCCACCCCGGCTGGCAGCATTATATGTGGCGGCAGTAGAAGTAACCTTCGCAGCAAACCGTAAGGTGGCTTCCGGGGATAGATGCAGATGTAGAAAATGTCTCCCATTTTCTGTGGAAATTACAGAGTTTGTAGGTAAAAGTAAACATTGCTATTTCAGCAATTCCCAGGCTCTCAAGGCACTCCTCTGTAACTAATGACTTGTTAAGCACAAAATGCCACATTTTCATCTTGAATTTTAACTACTAGATAATGAGAACGTAAGTTGGGACCTTCAGTCCACGTCTAAAACTTAACCACTCTTCAGTTGTCACGCCAGAGAAAGGAGTATCAGAGTACCAATCGATTTCATAACTTGTTTACTTATAGTAAGTACTGAAGCAATGTTATACAACGTTTCGTATGGTCAAGCACAAAACAGGACTGAGTGGGACGACGTGTAATGGTGACGCGGCAACTTTTAGAACAAACTTGTGGAGGAATTCTTCCGCCGAGACGAAAGCACGGCACCAAAAGACTGGACACGAGGAAAAGAGACAGTACAGAGGCAGGCAATAAATAGTGAATTGCTTAAAATTTTATTTTAAAGAGTGTTTCTCCAGGGTGATAATTATTAAACTACATGAAAAAAACGTAAATTAGTTACAGACTACGGCGGGAACACACTTTATACAATATGGAAACGTCACTTCAGATTTAGGTTATGACGTGTTCGACATGCCTGCCATCATTGGCGATGATATGGCGCAGACGAATAACGAAATTCTGTATGACCCACTGAAGTGTCGGAACAACGATGCTGTCTATGACCTCCTGAATGGCTGTTCTCAGATCAGCAGTGGTTTTGGGGTAATTGCTGTACACCTTGTCTTTAACACAGCCCCATAAAAAGGAGTCGCATGTGTTCAGAGCCGGAGAATATGGGGGCCAATCGAGGCCCATACCAGTGGCCTCTGGGTATCCCAGAGCCAGAATGCGGTCCCGGAAGTGCTTCTTCACGATATCAAACACTCTCCTGCTTCGATGGGATAGAGCTCCGTGTTGCCTGAACCACATCATGTTTGGGTAATGGGGATGAAATAATCTTTCAAAATCTTCACGTACTCTTCGGTAGCCAAGTCACCGTGCCATCAAGGAATATCGGACCGATTATTCCGTGACTGGACATTGCACACCGCACAGTCACCCGTTCAGGGTGAAGAGACTTCTCGATCGCGAAATGCGGATTCTCAGTCCCCAATATGCGCCAATTTTGCTTATTGACGAACCCATCCAAATGAAAGAACCAAACCATGCATGCGCATACTAATTCCCATCATGCCCTGCGGCCAACGTACAGTTTCAACGTCCTCACGGAAACCGTTCAGAAGTTATGACGATTTTGTTTCCTCTAGTTCAATAATTGTCACGCTGTATCTGACACATGGCTACAAATGTTCTATCGCTTCTTCCACGGAAGAGGCAGATGAATAATTAAAAGGCAACAGAGTAAGACGTACGAGAAATTTCGCCAGAGGACAAGACGAGCTTAGAGGCCCGGCATTCTTGTTGGGTAGTGGCCGTATAGCGCCTCCGGCCGTCCATGCGCCCTATGTTTGATACGACGCAGCTACGCTAATAAATCGAGTTAACCGTAAAAGATAGCAAACAGTCAGCTGGCTATTATCGTTAGTGGGTCTCAGTGTTCTTGATTTGCAATTGAAAGAGTGTTCAAGTAATCCGGCAGTTCAGCACTGCATACAAGTCCCGCGTGAGAGGAACAAAAAAAAAAAAATCGTGTATATTGTATCAAAGTAATCTCATGTTTGCAAGAGTGATCACGTTCGATGACACTACGAACAGTGTGATATGTTCCATGGCTTTAGTGGCACTGCTTACGAGTGTGTTAGAAATCGGGAACGACTCCATAGTCACTGCTGATTGCGACGACTTTCTTGTTCTGGTGCCAGGCATAACGTACAGATATATAAAAGACCATTATAAATAACTCGTGACAACAGCGTCCAAGTAATGTTAGAGGCATAACATAATCAACTCCTTCCTGCCCAGTGAAATGAATGTAAATGTGTTGTGTTAAAAGGAAGCGCTCCTCGACGCTATCACCGTGTTAACGATGGGATAGGGAGGTGAAACGGGGTGTCAGTCAGCTGATCTTCAAAGCAACACTGCAGCTCAAGGCCAGTGCTCGCATTTGAATCTAGAATCGTCGCTGTTCTCCACTGTTTAGGCACTAGCAGGTTGCTTCCCTTGATACATTACAGGCTATGGATTCAAAACTGTACTGTTTAGTAACCTCATCTACGCTATATACACAAGGAAATATTACGCAGCTGGTTTCTCATTTAGAAATAGTATTTGAGGGCTCGAAACTCTCTGATTTTATCTTCATGGTCTTTTCGCGAAATCTCCTCAAGAGGAAGCAATGTACACTGAAGCCCCAAAGAAACTGGTATAGGCATGCGTATTCAAATACAAAAAATGGTTCAAATGGCTCTGAGCACTATGGGACTTAACTTCTGAGGTCATCAGTCCCCTACAACTTAGAACTACTTAAACCTAACTAATCTAAGGGCATCACACACATCCATGCCCGAGGCAGGATTCGAATCTGCGACCGTAGCGGTCGCGCGGTTCCAGACTGTAGCCCCTAGAACCGCTCGGCCACTCTGGCCGGAGATTCAAATACAGAGATTGCTACAATAGCAGGTTATAAAGGTTTAAGTGACTTTGAACGTGGTGATATAGTCGGCGCACGAGTGATGAGGCACAGCATCTCCGAGGTAGCGATGAAGTGGTGAAGTGGTGAAATTACCATTTCACGAGTGTACCTTGAATATCAAGAATCCGGTAAAACATCAGATCTCCGAAATCGCTGCGGGTGGAAAAAAAGTCCTGCAAGAACGGGACCAACGACGACAAATTTCTGCAGATTTCGGTGCTGGGCCATCAATAAGTGTCAGCGTACGAACCATTCAGCGAAACATCATCGACACGGGCTTTCGGAGCCGAAGGCCCACACGTGTACTCTTGATGACTGCACGACACTAAGCTTTACGCCTCGCCTGAGCACGTCAACACCCACATTGGACTGTTTATGACTGTAAACAAGTTGCCTGGTAGGACGAGTCTCGTTTAAAATTGTATCGAGCGGATGCACGTGTGCGACTATCGAGACAACCTCATGAATCCATGGACCCTACATGCAACTGGTGGAGGCTTTGTTATGGCGTGGGGCGTGTGCAGTTGGAGTGATATGGGACCCCTGATAAGTCTAGACACGACTATGACAGGTGACACGTATGTAAGCATCCTGTGTGATCACCTGCATCCTTTCATGTCCGCTGTGCATTCCGACGGACTTCTGCAATTCCAGCAGAACAATGCGACACCCTACACGTCCAGAATTTCTACAGAATGGCTCTAGGGACACTCTTCTGAGCTTAATCACTTACGCTGGACACCAAACTTCCCAGACATGAACATTATTGAGCATATCTGGTATGGCGTGCAACGTGCTGCTCATAAGAAATATCCACCCCCTCTAACTATTACGAACTTACGGTGAGCCCTGCAGGATTCATAGTGTCAATTCTCTCTAGCACTACTTCAGACATTAGTTGAGTCCATGCCACGTCACTTTGCGGACTTCTGCGCACTCGGTTGGGGTGCGCGGGGGGGAGGGGGGGGGGGCGGCTACACGATATTTGGCAGGTGTACCAGTTTCTTTGGCCCTTCAGTGTATTTGAGGATTCATCTAGGAACGTACTCTTTTTGACATAAAACCTTACCGGATGCCGGCCGGTGTGGCTGAACGGTTCTAGGCGCTACAGTCTGGAACCACGCGACCACTGCGGTCGCAGGTTCAAATCCTGCCTCGGGCATGGATGTGTGTGATGTCCTTAGGTTAGTTAGGTTTAAGTAGTTCTAAGTTCTAGGGGACTGATGACATCAGCTGTTAAGTCCCATAGTGTTCAGAGGCATTTGAACCAACCTTACCGGATGCCGGCCGCCGTGGAGTCAAAGTCCGCGGCGATCGCGACATGGGACAAATAAACTGGCCACGCTGATAATACTCTTAAGTGGGGCTATCAGCGCAATCTGGCTACAGTGTAGGCTGCAGCAGTTCCTGGAGGAAGTCTTGTCTTCTGCTCGAGGCGTTACGCTACGTGTACCGCCATCGTCTAGCGATAAACAGCGCGTCGTTCAAATGGTTCAAGTGGCTCAAATGGCTCTGAGCACTATGGGACGTAACATCTATGGTCATCAGTCCCCTAGAACTTAGAACTACTTAAACCTAACTAACCTAAGGACACCACAGAACACCCAGTCATCACGAGGCACAGAAAATCCCTGACCCCGCCGGGAATCGAACCCGGGAACCCGGGCGTGGGAAGCGAGAACGCTACCTCACTACCACGGGCTGCGGACAAACAGCGCGTCGTATGAGTGCAATGTCTCGCAGTCCATGGCGCTCGTTGCCTAAGTTTCTATAGCGCCTTTCGCTTGAATACTGAAGTCCTTAGTGTAATGTACCACAGATACAATGCATTTCACTTTCTGATACACTGTCCAATAACATTTTTGCGAAAGACTTCTTGCCAGACTGTCTGCCACTGAATGCCGGCTACGTCAGATCTGTCTTGTGCCCACTTGCTGGCATTCGGCAGTGGCTGCCGCGGCACATCTGCCCTTCCTCAAACTTTGTCTAAACCGTCAGGCACTGCTCATCGCTTTCGAGAACATGAAATGCTCTACTGTTATCGAGTGAGACTCCACAAAATAATTCTACTATTTGCATTTCACACTTCATAGCAACGGAGGCAAACGACTCGTTTCTATATCTTGTGTATTATATTACATTAATAAGTAAGACATGAGTATTGTAAGTAGGCTGTTTAGGTTTTTATGTTGGTAACGCCACGTAGTGCTCTGTATGAAAATCGCTGACTGCGCTGTGTGCAGTCTGTGGCTGATTGGACTCATTGTTGGAGTATTTGCTTGTGTAGTGTTGGGCAGATGGATGTGAACAGCGCGTAGCGTTGGGCAGTTGGAGGTGAGCCGCCAGCAGTGGTGCATGTGGGGAGAGAGATGCCAGAGTTTTGAGAGCGGACGATCTGGACGTGTGTCCGTCAGAAAAAGGAAATTTGTTAGACTGCATGTCAGAAATTGATACATATATTATGACTTTTGAACACTATTAACGTAAATACATAGTTTGTTCTCTATCAAAATCTTTCATTTGCTAACTATGCCTATCAGTAGTTAGTGCCTTCAGTAGTTAGAATCTTTTATTTAGTTGGCAGCATTGGCGCTCGCTGTATTGCAGTAGTTCGACTAACGACGATTTTTGTGAGGTAAGCGATTCATGAAAGGTATAGGTTATTGTTAGTCAGGGTCATTCTTTTGTAGGGATTATTGAAAGTCAGATTGCGTTGCGCTAAAAAATATTGTGCGTCAGTTTAGTGATGATCAGAATAAGTAAAGAGAGAACTGTCTGAGTACGTTCAGTTTTGCTCAGCTGTTTGAAAACAAAATAACGTAGAAGTTTTCCAGCACAGTCATTCTTAATTTTTGAAGGGGAAGTTTCAGTATTTCTCAGATATACACTCCTGGAAATTGAAATAAGAACACCGTGAATTCATTGTCCCAGGAAGGGGAAACTTTATTGACACATTCCTGGGGTCAAATACATCACATGATCACACTGACAGAACCACAGGCACATAGACACAGGCAACAGAGCATGCACAATGTCGGCACTAGTACAGTGTATATCCACCTTTCGCAGCAATGCAGGCTGCTATTCTCCCATGGAGACGATCGTAGAGATGCTGGATGTAGTCCTGTGGAACGGCTTGCCATGCCATTTCCACCTGGCGCCTCAGTTGGACCAGCGTTCGTGCTGGACGTGCAGACCGCGTGAGACGACGCTTCATCCAGTCCCAAACATGCTCAATGGGGGACAGATCCGGAGATCTTGCTGGCCAGGGTAGTTGACTTACACCTTCTAGAGCACGTTGGGTGGCACGGGATACATGCGGACGTGCATTGTCCTGTTGGAACAGCAAGTTCCCTTGCCGGTCTAGGAATGGTAGAACGATGGGTTAGATGACGGTTTGGATGTACCGTGCACTATTCAGTGTCCCCTCGACGATCACCAGTGGTGTACGGCCAGTGTAGGAGATCGCTCCCCACACCATGATGCCGGGTGTTGGCCCTGTGTGCCTCGGTCGCATGCAGTCCTGATTGTGGCGCTCACCTGCACGGCGCCAAACACGCATACGACCATCATTGGCACCAAGGCAGAAGCGACTCTCATCGCTGAAGACGACACGTCTCCATTCGTCCCTCCATTCACGCCTGTCGCGACACCACTGGAGGCGGGCTGCACGATGTTGGGGCGTGAGCGGAAGACGGCCTAACGGTGTGCGGGACCGTAGCTCAGCTTCATGGAGACGGTTGCGAATGGTCCTCGCCGATACCCCAGGAGCAACAGTGTCCCTAATTTGCTGGGAAGTGGCGGTGCGGTCCCCTACGGCACTGCGTAGGATCCTACGGTCTTGGCGTGCTTCCGTGCGTCGCTGCAGTCCGGTCCCAGGTCGACGGGCACGTGCACCTTCCGCCGACCACTGGCGACAACATCGATGTACTGTGGAGACCTCACGCCCCACGTGTTGAGCAATTCGGCGGTACGTCCACCCGGCCTCCCGCATGCCCACTATACGCCCTCGCTCAAAGTCCGTCAACTGCACATACGGTTCACGTCCACGCTGTCGCGGCATGCTACCAGTGTTAAAGACTGCGATGGAGCTCCGTATGCCACGGCAAACTGGCTGACACTGACGGCGGCGGTGCACAAATGCTGCGCAGCTAGCGCCATTCGACGGCCAACACCGCGGTTCCTGGTGTGTCCGCTGTGCCGTGCGTGTGATCATTGCTTGTACAGCCCTCTCGCAGTGTCCGGAGCAAGTATGGTGGGTCTGACACACCGGTGTCAATGTGTTCTTTTTTCCATTTCCAGGAGTGTATATATATATTGTAGACTTAGAGAAAGCTTTTGACAATGTTGCCTGGAATACTCTCTTTCAAATTCTAAAGGTGGCAGGGGTAAAATACAGGGAGCGAAAGGCTTTTTACAATTTGTACAGAAACCAGATGGCAGTTATAAGAGTCGAGGGGCATGAGAAGGAAGCAGCGGTTGGGAAGGGAGTGAGACAGGGTTGTAGCCTCTCCCCAATGTTATTCAATCTGTATATTGAGCAAGCAGTAAAGGAAACAAAAGAAAAATTTGGAGTAGGTATTAAAATCCATGGAGAAGAAATAAAAACTTTGAGGTTCGCCGATGACATTGTAATTCTGTCAGAGACAGCAAAGGACTTGGAAGAGCAGTTGAACGGAATGGATGGTGTCTTGAAGGGAGGATATAAGATGAACATCAACAAAAGCAAAACGAGGATAATGGAATGTAGTAGAATTAAGTCGGGTGATGCTGAGGGTATTAGATTAGGAAATGAGACACTTAAAGTAGTAAAGGAGTTTTGCTATTTGGGGAGCAAAATAACTGATGATGGTCGAAGTAGAGAGGATATAAAATGTAGACTGGCAATGGCAAGGAAAGCGTTTCTGAAGAAGAGAAATTTGTTAACATCGAGTATAGATTTAAGTGTCAGGAAGTCATTTCTGAAAGTATTTGTATGGAGTGTAGCCATGTATGGAAGTGAAACATGGACGGTAAATAGTTTGGACAAGAAGAGAATAGAAGCTTTCGAAATGTGGTGCTACAGAAGAATGCTGAAGATTAGATGGGTAGATCACATAACTAATGAGGAAGTATTGAATAGGATTGGGGAGAAGAGAAGTTTGTGGCACAACTTGACCAGAAGAAGGGATCGGTTGGTAGGACATGTTCTGAGGCATCAAGGGATCACCAATTTAGTATTGGAAGGCAGCGTGGAGGTTAAAAATCGTAGGGGGAGACCAAGAGATGAATACACTAAGCAGATTCAGAAGGATGTAGGATGCAGTAGGTACTGGGAGAAGAAGAAGCTTGCACAGGATAGAGTAGCATGGAGAGCTGCATCAAACCAGTCTCAGGACTGAAGACAACAACAACAACATATATATATATATATATATATATATATATATATATATATATATATATATGAAGGTAGTATCTGTTGCCGAAAGAACAGATACCATTGATGTCCATGCGGCTTCTTTAGAATGAAATGATAATTAAATCGACACCCTAGTTGCAAACATGCGTTGATGTACATCATAGGGGACATGTTGAAAATTTGTGCTCCTACCAGAACTCGAACCCGGGATCTCCTGCTTAGATGGCAGACGCTCTATCCATCTGAGCCACCGAAGGCACAGAGGATGGTGCGCCTGCAGGGACTTATCCCATGCACGATCCCCGTGAAACCCACATTCCCAACATGTCCACACCACTACATTCATAGCGTGCCTAATAGATGTTTGCCCATCACACTCATTACTCGTGGCAGATTAATCTACCAAGTCCCGTATGAGTTGGGGCATAGAGAGTGCGTTCGCATAAGAAGGTCAATGGCCGGGTAGCCACATTTTAAATATATATATGAAGGTAGTATCTGTTCCCGAAAGAACAGATATCTTTGATGACCGTGCAGCTTCTCTACATTGAAATGATAATTAAAGTCCCTGCAGGGGCACTATCCTTTGTGCCCTCAGTGGCTCAGATGGACAGAGCGTCTGCCATGTAAGCAGGAGATCCCGGGTTCGAGTCCTGGTCGGGGCATGCATTTTCAAAATGTCCCTAATGATGTATATCAATGCCTGTTTGCAGCTAGGGTGTCGATTTAATTATCATTGCATTAATTTTATAGTTTATCATCCCATATGGCTACCTTACTATGTTGTTTAACGTTATTCTTAATGTTTTATACTGTGGAGCGCCAAAAGTCATGGGATACCTCCTAACACCGTCTCGGTCCTCCTTTTGCTCAGCGTAGTGCAGCAACTCGACACGGCATGCACTCAACAAGTCGTTGGAAGTCCCTTACAGAAGTGTTTAGCCGTGCTGCCTCTATAGCCGTCTATAATTGCGAAAGTGTTTCCGGTGCAGCATTTTGTGCACGAACTGACCCTTTGATTATATCCCATATATTTTCGATGGATTAGGGTGATCTGCGTGGCCAAATCATTCACTAAAATTTTCCAGAATGTTCTTTAAGCCAATCACGAACAATACTGGCGCAGTGACATGGTGCGTTGCCATTTCATCGTTGTCTAGGAACATGAAGTCCGTGAATGGCTGTAAATGATCTCCAAGCAGCCGAAGATAACAATTTCTAGTCAAAGATCCGTTCAGTTGGCCCAGAGGATCCAATCCATTCCATGTAAACACAGCCCACACCATTATGAAGCCACTACCAGCTTGCACAGTGTCTTGTTGACAACTTGGGTCCATGGCTTCGTGGTGTCTGCGCGAGAACTCGAACACTACCACAAGCTATTACCAAGTGAAATCGGGACTTTTGACGTGGATCAGGCCGTGGTTTTCTAGTCGTCTAGTGTCCAGCCGATATGGTCACGAGCACAGGAAAGGTGGAGCAGGCGATGTTGTGCTGTTAGCAAAGGCACTCGGGTCGGTCGTTTGCTACCATACTCCATCTGTCAGAGATACGTCCGTAGTACGTCCCACATTGATTTCTGCGGTTATTTCACGCAGTGCTGCATGTTTGTTAGCACTGACTCGGTCATTAAGTGAGGCAGTCAGCCACTTTGTTATCCATGGTGAGAGGTAATGCCCGAAATTTGGAGTTCTCAGCACACTCTTGACACTATGCATCTCGGAACATTGAATTCCCTAAGTGTTTCAGATATTAAATGTGCCATGAGTCTAGCTCCAAATACCATTCCGCGTTCAAAATCTGTTAATTCACGTCTTGCGGCCATACTCACGCCGGAAACCTTTGAACATGGATCATCTCAGTCCAAATGACAGCTCCACCAATGCACTGCCCTTTTACAGCTTGTGAACACGATACTGCCACCATCTGTATATGTGCATATCACTATCCCACGACTTTGGTCACGTCCGTGTATCACGTTTCTTTCCCTTTTAGAAGCGATTCTTCATGCAATTATGCGTCAGCAATAGCAACGCAGGCACACTGCACATTTTGAAGTCCGTGTATGAATACATGGAGAACTTAAAGCTGGTCGAAAGTGATACGTAAGGTGTTCCAATAGATTTGAACCAACAAAATTGCCCATTTTTGAAACTGCCCAGTGCGGAAGGAAGTTGCTAACGTTGGTGAGCCGGTCGGTGTAGCCGAGCGGTTCTAGGCGCTTCAGTCTGGAACCGCGCGACCGCTATGGTCGCAGGTTCGAATCCTGCCTTCGGCATGGATGTGTGTGATGTCCTTAGGTTAGTTAGGTAAATAGTTCTAAGTTCTAGGGGACTGATGACCTCAGAAGTTAAGTCCCATAGTGCTCAGAGCCATTTGAACCATATGGCTGACGGTCGAGTCGAAGTTCTTCAGAGACGGTTGTGTAATTAATATGCTTGGTATTCATAGAGCAGGCATGTATGTCCATTAACACAGTTAACTGAGTTGAGCTTGTTAGAAGACTTAATGCGTAAAGGTTTTCTTCAGATCGTGTTAAGGAATTTCTTCTAGCAATTTACTGCTGCATCCAGTACAACGGAAAATAATAATCTAGGGTGTACTGATGCGCGCCGCTATTAAAAGTGAGAACCTACGCCGTCCTTGCATCATAAGACAGATCTGGGACAACAGACCTTACGAGACGCTGCTGTGAGCAGGTCTGCCGGCCGCGGTGGTCTAGCGGTTCTAGGCGCTCAGTCCGGAGCCGCGCGACTGCTACGGTCGCAGGTTCGAATCCTGCCTCGGGCATGGATGTGTGTGATGTCCTAAGGTAGTTAGGTTTAAGTAGTTCTAAGTTCTAGGGGACTGATGAACATAGATGTCAAGTCCCATAGTGCTCAGAGCCATTTGAACCATTTTGAGCAGGTCTCTCTCATCGCAACATTGGTTACTGAGCCTCATAACGCAATGTTAAAGATAAGAACAGTTGTTACTTATGTGAAACACCGCATTACTGGTGTCCAAAAATTAATTCCTGTGTCTCAGTGTCTCATCTTACATGAGGATTATGTAATATAAGTCACTGAAATTGAAAGGGAGTTCCACGTGAATTTAGAGGAACTATTCTGGAACACATGCAAAAGTACAGGGCTATTACAAATGATTGAAGCTATTTCATAAATTCACTGTAGCTCCATTCATTGACATATGGTCACGACACACTACAGATACGTAGAAAAACTCATAAAGTTTTGTTTGGCTGAAGCCGCACTTCAGGTTTCTGCCGCCAGAGCGCTCGAGAGCGCAGTGAGACAAAATGGCGACAGGAGCCGAGAAAGCGTATGTCGTGCTTGAAATGCACTCACATCAGTCAGTCATAACAGAGCAACGACACTTCAGGACGAAGTTCAACAAAGATCCATCAACTGCTAACTCCATTCGGCGATGGTATGCGCAGATTAAAGCTTCTGGATGCCTCTGTAAGGGGAAATCAACGGGTCGACCTGCTGTGAGTGAAGAAACGGTTGAACGCGTGCGGGCAAGTTTCACGCGTAGCGCGCGGAAGTCGACGAATAAAGCAAGCAGGGAGCTAAACGTACCACAGCCGACGGTTTGGAAAATCTTACGGAAAAGGCTAAAGCACAAGCCTTACCGTTTACAATTGCTACAAGCCCTGACACCCGATGACAAAGTCAAACGCTTTGAATTTTCGGCGCGGTTGCAACAGCTCATGGAAGAGGATGCCTTCAGTGTCAAACTTGTTTTCAGTGATGAAGCAACATTTTTTCTTAATGTTGAAGTGAACAGACACAATGTGCGAATCTGGGCGGTAGAGAATCCTCACGCACTCGTGCAGCAAATTCGCAATTCACCAAAAGTTAACGTGTTTTGTGCAATCTCACGGTTTAAAGTTTACGGCCCCTTTTTCTTCTGCGAAAAAAACGTTACAGGACACGTGTATCTGGACATGCTGGAAAATTGGCTCATGCCACAACTGGAGACCGACAGCGCCGACTTCATCTTTCAACAGGATGGTGCTCCACCGCACTTCCATCATGATGTTCGGCATTTCTTAAGCAGGAGATTGGAAAACCGATGGATCGGTCGTGGTGGAGATCATGATCAGCAATTCATGTCATGGCCTCCACGCTCTCCCGACTTAACCCCATGCGATTTCTTTCTGTGGGGTTATGTGAAAGATTCAGTGTTTAAACCTCCTCTATCAAGAAACGTGCCAGAACTGCGAGCTCGCATCAACGATGCTTTCGAACTCATTGATGGAGACATGCTGCGCTGAGTGTGGGAGCAACTTGATTATCGGCTTGATGTCTGCCGAATCACTAAAGGGGCACATATCGAACATTTGTGAATGCCTAAAAAAACTTTTTGAGTTTTTTTATGTGTGTGCAAAGCATTGTTAAAATATCTCAAATAATAAAGTTATTGTAGAGCTGTGAAATCGCTTCAATCATTTGTAATAACCCTATAAGTGCACTGTCGTAAGATTGCCAATTATTTGCAACGATGCTGCCTGTTCTTAGCTGCGCCAGGGACAGTTATATAGCGAAATGTCTGTCGTGCTCGTCTTATGCGTGCGCTCAGAGGATTGGTACGACCGCCTTTGGTTTTTATGCAGCGTTGTCCGCTGATACTTGCTGACATCGCGTAATCTGTGTAGCAAAATATCCAACATTCCATTCTTCCGGATTAACTGATCATGTGCATCGGTATCAAATAGGAATAGGAAAACTCTTGCGAGTGAACGAATAACAATAATAAAAGTAACAATAACAAACAAATAATGAAAGAAGATTAGAGCGTTACATAAGAAAGCTGATAAATAAAAATTAAAGTAAATAAAAATAGACTGATGTTCAGTTGGCGCAATGCAAATGTCTTCGTAGCATTTTGTTACTGAATGTCGTTCCCGCTATTTCCAGGTAAAAAAAGAAAAAAACTGAAGTGGTGCACATCGATATCCTCAGCGAGATCAGCAACTAACCCTGTCTTAAATCACGAGATGAGTACGGCGCCACGGAGCAAACATGACACTGATTCGTTAAGCTCTCTACCATTGCTCTTGTTGTATTTAATGCAAACAGTTCACAACATGAACCACAAAACCAATTGTAGTTTAAGTGTGGTTACTTTCCTAGGGGCGAAGAATTAAATTTACGATATCGACCTCATTTGTATGAAAGCAAAGTATTACGAAAATTTAGCAGGATAGCTCAGCACCAGTCCCAAAAGTGAGCGAATGATCACGAGGTGCCAAACATTGTCAGAAACTTTGCCAAGTCTCAACTGCTCTAGCAATACGGAGAACATCATGGACACGACGCAACGTCCCCACCGCTGTCCACAACGTGCTCCAGTCAACCCTTTGTCGAGCTGCACTACCAAATGTGGATCTAACGGATAGCTTCAAACCGATAGTAGGTTACACCATTGCGAAATACAAACGAGTTACACACTTATCCCGTTCGGCTTGCGACGAAAACTTATTTTTTAAAAAAAAGACGTAGTCCAAAATGTTAATAAACAGTAAGATACCGAGCACTGTTGACCTCAAATGGACCGTATGTACGTCCAGTCTAGTGCTATACCCAACTATAACATCAGGAATACCACCAAAATCTGAAGGTGTTACGGATACTACACTAATACATCAATGCCACAGGGTACTAAATAAAATTGTGGATTCACAATGAAAAATTAAACGTATGCCTACTTAAGTAAAAACAACACAGGCAAATATGAAGTTGTGCACTTTCATCCGTTTTCACCCCTGGATCTACTATGCTGTTGCTGTGGTCTTCAGTCCGATGACTGGTTTGATGCAGCTCTCCATGCTTCTCTATCCTGTGCAAGCCTATTCATCGCCAAATAACTACTGAAACCTACACCCTTCTGAATATGCCTACTGCATTCATCTCTTCGTCTCCCTCTATGATTGTTACCACGCAAATTTCCCTCCAATACTAAACTGGTCATCCCCTGTTGTCTCAGAATGTGTCCTCTCAACCGATCACTTCTTTTAGTCAAGTTATACCACAAATTTCCGTTCTCCCAAATTCTGTTCCGTCCCTCTTCATTAGGTATGCGAACTACCCATCTAATCTTCAGCATTATTCTGTAGCACCACATTTTAAAAGCTTCTATTCACTTCTTGTCTAAACTGTTCATCGTTCATATTTCACTTCCATACAAATACTTCCAGAAAATACCTCCTAACATTTAAATGTATATTGGTTGTTAACAAATTTCTTTTCTTCAGGAGCCTTTTTCTTGCCGTTGCGAGTCTACATTTTATATTCTCTCTACTTCTGCCATTTTGCTGCCCAAATGGCTTAACTCATCTGCTACTTTAAGTGTCTCGTTTCCTAATCTAACTCCCTCAGCATCACCTGATTTAATCCGACTGCATTCCATTATTCCTCTTTCAAGACATCATCCATTCTGTTCAGCTGCTCTTCCAAGTCTTTTGCTGTCTCTGACAGAATTACAATGTGATCGGCAAACTTAAAATTTTCATTTGTTCTCCCTGGTCTCTAATTGCTACTCCAAATTTTTCTTGGTTTCCTTCACTGCTTTCTCGGTGTACGAATTGACTAACACTAGAAATAGGCTACAATCCTATCTGACTCCCTGCTCAACCACTGTTTCCCTTTCATGCCCCTCGTCTCCTATAACTGCCGTCTTGTTTCTGTCCAAGTCGTAAACAGCCTTTCGATCTCTATATATTACCCCTCCTATCTTTAGAATCTCAAGGACTGTATACCAGTCAACATCCTCAAAAGTTTTTCTCTAAGTCTACAAATGCTATAAACGTAGGTTTGTCTTTCCTTAACCTATCTTATAAGCGAAGTCGTAGGGCCAGTATTGCCTCGCGTGTTCCTACCGCCGGCCGGAGTGGTCGAGCGGTTCTAGGCGCTTCAGTCTGGAACCGCGCGACCGCTACGGTCGCAGGTTCGAATCCTGCCTTGGGCATGGATGTGTGTGATGTCCTTAAGTTAGTTAGGTTTAAGTAGTTCTAAGTTCTAGGGGACTGATGACCTCAGAAGTTAAGTCCCATAGTGCTCAGAGCCACTTGTTCCTACCATTTCTCTGGAATCCAAACTGATCTTCAAAAAAATGGTTCAAATGGCTCTGAGCACTATGGGACTTAACTTCTGAGGTCATCAGTCCCCTAGAACTTAGAACTACTTAAACCTAACTAACCTAAGGACATCACACACATCTATGCCCGAGGCAGGATTCGAACCTGCGACCGTAGCGGTCGCGCGGTTCCAGACTGTAGCGCCTAGAACCGCTCGGCCACTTCGGCCGGCCCAAACTGATCTTCCCCAATGGCGGCTTCTACAAGATTTTTCATTCTTCCGTAAAGAATAAGTGTTAGATTCTTTTCAGACATGGCTTATTAAACTGTTGGTTCGGTAATATTCACACCTGCCATCACTTCTTTCTGTGGAATATGAATTATCATATTCTTCTTAAAGTCTAAAAATATTTCACCTGTCTCATACATCTTATACGCCAGATGCAAGAGTTTTGTCATGGCTGGCTCTCCCAAGGCTATCATTAGTTATGTATATCTACATCTACAAGGATACTCTGCAAATCACATTTAAGTGCCTGGCAGAGGGTTTATCGAACCACCTTCACAATTCTCTATTATTCCAATCTCGTATAGCGCGCGGAAAGAATGAACACCTATATCTTTCCGTACGAGCTCTGATTTCCCTTATTTTATCTTGGTGATCGTTCCTCCCTATGTAAGTCGGTGTCAACAAAATATTTTCGCATTCGGAGGAGAAAGTTGGTGATTGGAATTTCGCGAGAAGATTCCCGTCGCAACGAAATACGCCTTTCTTTTAATGATGCCCATCCCAAATCCTGTATCATTTCTGTGAGACTGTTTCCCATATTTCGATATTTCGCGATAATACAAAACGTGCTGCCTTTCTTTGAACTTTTTCTATGTACTCCGTCAGTCCTATCTGGTAAGGATCCCACACCGCGCAGCAGTATTCTAAAAGAGGACGGACAAGCGTAGTGTAGGCAGTCTCCTTAGTAGGTCTGTTACATTTTCTAAGTGCCCTGCCAATAAAACTCAGTCTTCTGTTAGCCTTCCCCGCAACATTTTCTATATGTTCCTTCCAGTTTAAGTTGTTCGTAATTGTAATACCTAGGTATTTAGTTGAATTTACGGCTTTTAGATTAGACTGATTTATCGTGTAACAGAAGTTTAACGAGTGCCTTTTAGCACTCATGTGGATGACCTCACACTTTTCGTTACTTAAGGTCAACTGCCACTTTTCGCACCATTCCGATATTTCTTCTAAATCTTTTGCTGAATCGCTTTTATGACGTAATATCGTCTACTCGCAGGGACTGGTTTCGGCATAGGTCTTACAGTGCTCCGTCAATTTCTTATCGGAGTATCATGTCTCCCATCTCATCTTCATCTGCGTCCCCTTCCCTTTTTATAATATTGCCTACAAGTGTATCTCCCTCGTATAGACCCTCTATGTACTCCCTCCACCTGGCATCTTACTCTTCTTTGCTGAGGACTATTTTTCCATCTTGAGGTCTTGATATTCAATCAGCTAATCTCTTTTCTCCAAAGGCCTCTTTAATTTTCCTGTACGGTGATATCTATCTTTCCAAAAATGATATATGCTTCTACATCCTTATATCTGTCCTCTAGTCATTCCTGCTTACCCATTTTGCGCGTCTTGTCGATCTCATTCTTTAGACGTTTGTATTCCCTTTCGCCTGCTTCATTTGCTGCATTTCATATTCTCTCCTTTCATCAGTTAAATTCGGTATCTTCTGTATTATCCAAGGATTTCGACTAGGCCTTGTCTTTTTACTTATTTTTATATTTTCTCCTTCCATCAATTAAATTCAGTGTCTCCCGTGTTATTCAAGGATTTCTATTACGCTTTGTATTTTTACTTATTTGATCCTCCTGTCGTCGAACTTCACTAAAAAATGGCTCTGAGCACTATGGGACTCAACTGCTGAGGTCATTAGTCCCCTAGAACTTAGAACTAGTTAAATCTAACTAACCTAAGGACATCACAAACATCCATGCCCGAGGCAGGATTCGAACCTGCGACCGTAGCGGTCTGGCGGTTCCAGACTGCAGCGCCTTTAACCGCACGGCCACTTCGGCCGGCAACTTCACTAACTTCTACTGTATATAGCTTTAATCTATTTATTTCCCTTTTTAAATTTTCTAACCCACCTGACCAATCAAAGTATCTAAAGCTTCATGCTCCAGTCCGTACATCTGATGACGACATCCTCCTGAGTAGTACCCTACTGGATATCCGAATGGAGGACTACTTTACCTCAGGAATATTTTACCCAAGAGGATCCCATCATCATTTATTCCTACAGTAGAGCTGCATGCCCTTGGCAAAAATTACTGCTATAGTTTCCCCTTGGTTTCAGCCGTTCGCAGTACCAACAGAGCAAGGCCGTTTTGGTTGATGTTACAAGGCCAGATCAGTCAATCATCTAGACAACTGCCCCTGCAACTACCAAAAAGGCTGATACCCTTTTCAGGAAGCACATGCTTGTCTGGCCTCTCAACAGATAACAGTCCGTTGTGGTTGCACCTACTGTTCGGCTATCTCAGACACTCAAGGTTAGGTTAGGTTAGGTTAGGTTAGGTTAGGTTAGGTTAGGTTAGGTTAGGTTCATGGTGAGGGGGAGGGAGAAATCTACCATAGGTAATGAATACTAAAAGGCTTGTTCACTACTTCCGTGATTGATCCCATCTTATCTGATACCTAGATGAAAAAAAAATGGTTCTGGTCTCTATGGGACTTAACATCTGTGGTCATCAGTCCCCTAGAACTTAGAACTACTTAAACCTAACTAACCTAAGGACATCAGACACACCCATTCCCGAGGCAGGATTCGAACCTGCGACCGTAGCAGTCGCGCGGGTCCGGACTGAGCGCCTGAACCGCTAGACCACCGCGGCCGGCATACCAAGACGAAGAACAAAGTACAAATTTATATCTACACTCCTGGAAATGGAAAAAAAGAACACATTGACACCGGTGTGTCAGACCCACCATACTTGCTCCGGACACTGCGAGAGGGCTGTACAAGCAATGATCACACGCACGGCACAGCGGACACACCAGGAACCGCGGTGTTGGCCGTCGAATGGCGCTAGCTGCGCAGCATTTGTGCACCGCCGCCGTCAGTGTCAGCCAGTTTGCCGTGGCATACGGAGCTCCATCGCAGTCTTTAACACTGGTAGCATGCCGCGACAGCGTGGACGTGAACCGTATGTGCAGTTGACGGACTTTGAGCGAGGGCGTATAGTGGGCATGCGGGAGGCCGGGTGGACGTACCGCCGAATTGCTCAACACGTGGGGCGTGAGGTCTCCACAGTACATCGATGTTGTCGCCAGTGGTCGGCGGAAGGTGCACGTGCCCGTCGACCTGGGACCGGACCGCAGCGACGCACGGATGCACGCCAAGACCGTAGGATCCTACGCAGTGCCGTAGGGGACCGCACCGCCACTTCCCAGCAAATTAGGGACACTGTTGCTCCTGGGGTATCGGCGAGGACCATTCGCAACCGTCTCCATGAAGCTGGGCTACGATCCCGCACACCGTTAGGCCGTCTTCCGCTCACGCCCCAACATCGTGCAGCCCGCCTCCAGTGGTGTCGCAACAGGCGTGAATGGAGGGACGAATGGAGACGTGTCGTCTTCAGCGATGAGAGTCGCTTCTGCCTTGGTGCCAATGATGGCCGTATGCGTGTTTGGCGCCGTGCAGGTGAGCGCCACAATCAGGACTGCATACGACCGAGGCACACAGGGCCAACACCCGGCATCATGGTGTGGGGAGCGATCTCCTACACTGGCCGTACACCACTGGTGATCGTCGAGGGGACACTGAATAGTGCACGGTACATCCAAACCGTCATCGAACCCATCATTCTACCATTCCTACACCGGCAAGGGAACTTGCTGTTCCAACAGGACAATGCACGTCCGCATGTATCCCGTGCCACCCAACGTGCTCTAGAAGGTGTAAGTCAACTACCCTGGCCAGCAAGATCTCCGGATCTGTCCCTCATTGGGCATGTTTGGGACTGGATGAAGCGTAGTCTCACGCGGTCTGCACGTCCAGCACGAACGCTGGTCCAACTGAGGCGCCAGGTGGAAATGGCATGGCAAGCCGTTCCACAGGACTACATCCAGCATCTCTACGATCGTCTCCATGGGAGAAAAGCAGCCTGCATTGCTGCGAAAGGTGGATATACACTGTACTAGTGCCGACATTGTGCATGCTCTGTTGCCTGTGTCTATGTGCCTGTGGTTCTGTCAGTGTGATCATGTAATGTATCTGACCCCAGGAATGTGTCAATAAAGTTTCCCCTTCCTGGGACAATGAATTCACGGTGTTCTTATTTCAATTTCCAGGAGTGTATATGACTGGTGTCTGTTGTTTCGGACATGTGTGAAAGAACAGACACGACTCATATAGAAACACATGTGCCATGAAGGCTATCGGTATCATTCAGTGCAGAACACTCTTCGTCCGACCACTTGCGGGAATTTGCCTAATGCGACAAGCGAAAAGAGGAAGAGCTAGGCTAGAGGATGCTACTTTGATAGTGTGCGGCAAATGGGAAATGGACTGAGGGGCTAGGCGTACTTGCGTAGTCCGTGCGGTTGCGTCTAGCCATTGTACCAAGGTGGCGTTGATGGTTAACGCTTGTGACTAGTAAACAGGAGAGACGGGTTCGTCTCCTGTCCTTAGTACAGATTTTCATTGGTCGCCGATGAATTTTTTCACTGCTCCAATACGGCAGAAATCGGAATTTCGCCTTTCCAATAATACATTTTCGTGTCACTGACAGTTGATTCGAATCTATTCAGAGACTTTCTCGTGCTTTCTTCGGTGGTGATGTAATTTGGTATTCGCGAAGCAGATGACGATGGTACTTCTGCGAGCTTGTCAGAAGACATATGACACAGCTGGTTAGGATTAACCTCTTACTTGTGACAGGTAGGAGCTCTATTAAAGTAGAAGCAAAAGGAAGTGATAAGACACAGCTTTTGGAAAAAAAGGGAACAGATTTCGAAAGCAGGCAGCGTTTTAGATAGGGAGCACTTTACAACTATACGGACAAGGCAGTGCTGCAGTGAACACTCTCTCGTTGCCATAATCGTAACTGAGTTAGAGAGCTCGCAACGTGAAAGATGAGACAAGGGGTAGCTTACACTTAAAACGACCTGTTTGGAATCAAAAAGTTTACTTTACTAACTTAATGTGATATCTTCAGTGGGAATTGTTCAGAATATTTCATTCCGATACCAAGAAAAAGGCAAGCAGATTTAGCATGATCAATCAGTCCTGCACACGCAAATCACAGTGACGACAACAGAGTTGCCAAACAATGCCTACCGCGTTGCAGTGTCTTGGCTACTCTAGTGAAAGAAGAGTGCATTTTCCTAGCTGGAATCGTGTAACATCGAATACCGACATCCAAGAAGCGCAAAAAAAAAAAAAAGAAAAGGTTCAAATGGCTCTGAGCACTATGGGACTTAACATATGAGATCATCAGTCCCCTACAACTTAGAACTACTTAAACCTAACTGACCTCAGGACATCACACACATCCATGCCCATAGCAGGATTCGAACCTGCGACCATAGCGGTGCCGCGGTTCCAGGCTGAAGCGCCTAGAACCGCTCGGCCACACCGGCCGGCGGCGCAAGACACTGTGCTCTATAAATTTCAGATATTCTTTACTTTAGAAACACTTTATGGGCAACTAGAAACTTAAAACTATTTGATGGTATACAACAGCGAAGGGATTTGTGAATTAAGATCTGACACCCAGTCGAATTAACGCATTCCGAAATCAACGAGGCAGGCAACAGTGAGCGACGCTCGGAATACGTAAGGTACGTCATCAAGAGATGGAGTGAAATTAATATTAGTCAGAAATTGAATGGGACGTAACGTAGCAATGTTAAACTTCGATAATAGTTCCCATATGAATATTCCGATATTTTTGTACTAACAACGCCTTTAGAACCAACTGTACCAATTTCACGCACTTCATCAATACTGGCCACGCTCAAGATGATAAACATGATGCTGTTATCATTATTTTATTTCTTTTGGTCAGACGTGTATTGCAAATTAAAAGGGTTGTTCACCAGACGTTGTTAGCATTTACTGGCAAAGCTCCCTGAGTGGCCATGCTGTAAATACTACGTGTAGTTGGTAGTCATCAAATTTTGTATAGAGTTTAACGGAAGGGTAATATACTGTACTCGAATTAAGTCAAGTGATATAGACGGAGCTTTGCTGTGTAGGCACCAAAATACCCGATGGTGGGAGAATTAAAACGGATATAAAATGTATACTGCCAAAATAAAGAGCAGCTTTTCTCAGAAGATAAGCATGATAACATCAAAGATAAATTTTTAATGTTAGGAAGGCTTTGCTAATACTATTTTTCAGCCTTCTTGCTATTATTTAATAGTGTACGTTGTTGTCAGTATCCGTAAACATAATCCCTTGCTGGTCTGGCATTTTACATTACTTTTAGACAGAAGGCTACATTACGTATCTGAAATCTACAGGGTGCAATGTCTCACGGTAGTCTGGACACTGTAATGTCTGTTAACACAGCATAGCATGCGAGGATATGAAGCGCTTCCAACACATTTTCTATTGAAGTGAAGCCGAAAAACTATCTGAACATTGTCAGATTGCTATAGATAATGTGGGAGACTAAATTTATTTATCACTTATGTTTATCTGTTGTCTACATGAAACTAATGAAAAGACACTATTTAGTATCCACTGTACGAATACACTACTGGCCATTAAAATTGCTACACTACGAAGATGACGTGCTACAGACGCGAAATTTAACCGATAGGAAGAAGATGCTGTGCTATGCAAATGATTACCTTTTCAGAGCAATCACAAAAGGTTGGCGCCGGTGGCGACACCTACAACGTGCTGACATGAGGAAAGTTTCCAACCGATTTCTCATTCATAAACAGCAGTTGACCGGCGTTGCCTGGTGAAACGTTGTTGTGATGCCTCGTGTAAGGAGGAGAAATGCGTACCATCACGTTTCCGACTTTGATAAAGGTCGGATTGTAGCCTATCGCGATTGCGGTTTATCGTATCGCGACATTGCTGCTCGCGTTGGTCGAGATCCAATGAGTGTTAGCAGAATATGGAATCGGTGGGTTCAGGAAGGTAATTCGGAACGCCGTGCTGGTCCCCAACGGCCTCGTATCACTAGCAGTCGAGATGACAGGCATCTTATCCGCATGGCTGTAACGGATCGTGCAGCCACGTCTCGATCCCTGTGTCAACAGATGGGGACGTTTGCAAGACAACAACCATCTGCACGAACAGTTCGACGACGTTTGCAACAGCATGGACTATCAGCTCGGAGACCATGGCTGTGGTTACCCTTGACGCTGCATCACAGACAGGAGCGCCTGCGATGGTGTACTCCATGACGAACCTGGGTGCGTGAATGGCAAAACATCATTTTTTCGGATGAATCCAGGTTCTGTTTACAGCATCATGATGGTCTCATCCGTGTTTGACGACATCGCGGTGAGCGCACATTGGAAGCGAGTATTCGTCATCGCCATACTGGCGTATCACCCGGCGTGATTGTATGGGGTGTCATTGGTTACACGTCTCGGTCACCTCTTGTTCGCATTGACGGTACTTGAACACTGGACGTTACATTTCAGATGTGTTACGGCCCGTGGCTCTACCCTTCATTCGATCCCTGCGAAACCCTACATTTCAGCAGGATAATGCACGACCGCATGTTGCACGTCCTGTACGGGCCTTTCTGGATGCAGAAAATGTTCGACTGCTGCCCTGGCCAGCACATTCTCCAGATCTCCCACCAATTGAAAACGTCTGGTCAACGGTGGCCGAGCAACTGGCTCGTCACAATACGCCAGTCACTACTCTTGATGAACTGTGGTATCGTGTTGAAGCTGCATGGGCAGCTGTACCTGTACACGCCATCCAAGCTCTGTTTGACTCAATGCCCAGGCGTATCAAGGCCGTTATTACGGACAGAGGTGCTTGTTCTGGGCACTGATTTCTCAGGATCTATGAACCCAAAATGCGTGAAAATGTAATCACATGTCAGTTCTAGTATAATATATTTGTCCAATGAATACCCGTTCATCATCTGCATTTCTTCTTGGTGTAGCAATCTGAATGGCCAGTAGTGTATAAATGAATTAAACTTACCATGATAGTTTTACGAAAAATTATCTTTTTTTAATCAAACGAAGTATTCTAAATTGTCATGAATTGACAGAAAAATACGCAATTTCGTCTACGAAACGGTCTATCTCTACATTCAGTGTGTGTTCATACTGCGGTAGCGATAGAAGATTACCACAAAATTATGCAAACGTAGCTCTAGGGGTGGATATATAACAATAACCAGCTAACAAATCATTCAGTGCCACAATTTCGTCAATACAATTGGTAGAAGCTGAAAAAGCAGGCTCAAACGAGTGGACATTCCAGAAGTTTTCACCTTTAGATGTACAGGATATAGAATCAAGGTAACGACAGAACTTATGGGAGAGTGGTTCTCTTAGGATTTCTTTACTGAATGTCGCAGCCTACTAGTGGCTCTTTCACAGAAGAGGTAAGAATCTTGTCTCCAGCAAGATGAGAACCCAAAACTATCGCACTCTTCCGCCTGAAAGGGAAACAGTATACCACTAAGGTAGTATACAACCCCGTCTAACTGCGCTCATGGCCAAGACAGAGAATTCGCAAGGAAAGTTTCGAAATATACTACAGTTTCTATTGGAACAACCTTCCAGGGGTCAAAACCATAATTTTTGCTACCTCTGTCATCCCTTAAGTGAGAATAGTTCAGGATTTTCATCTAAATGAAAAGAAAACATTGAGTGCATTTACCAGTATAATTCTGAACTAAACTAGGAAGTAAATCGCCTATCACATAGTTGCCAAATGTATGCTATTTCTGTAACAATGATTTGGGTCTAAAGCGTAGTTAAGAATAATAAGCAGATGAATGTAGTGCAAATCAAACATAGTAAATAAAGAGCAGAGACAATTTCTGTAGTTGTCGTAGGTATTTTTGTTTTTCCACCTTAAGCGAACTGCAAACTAAAAAATTCATTCACTGGAAGCGATTCGCTTTGATATTATCACTAGACTTCAACATAACGCTGTTAGTGGATGTTCATATTTAGTAGTCAAATTTCAGATGATGCGAATAACATATTGACTCAAGAAGCGTGCAAAGGAGTTTTTCGCAATGGCTGAAAAATAGACCTGAAAAACTAGGAAGATTATTAAGCTTAATTGAAGTGCAAGTTCGATTCGAGAGGATGGTATAAAAGGAGAAGAAGTTGTGACGATATGTAAAACAAGGAACAAAAGGTGCCGACAGTAATGTGCCAGAAATATTATTCTTAATAATAACTGCCACTCATTCCATAAAAACCGAAGAGTCGAAAAGTATCTTCTTCTCGTAATGATTACAATGTAACTGTTGAGGATGCTTCGACAATAACAGTGAAAAGCGCCTGGTGAATGAATTTTCCATTTTTCAGATAATTTTAGACAGAGAGGAATCAAAGGAACAATAATACGTAAGTGAGCGAGGGACAAAATTTCTGTGTAGTATGTCGCAGTTGGCGCATTATGGACATAGTTTAATTTTCGATTGTTTCGAAGCTGGCGACCCCTCTAGGCTATCACAACATTCATGTGTGAATTACCGAAATTTAACTGTTGAGATAGACTGCTATGTTAAATATTACGACACTTGTGGAAGGATCTGACACAGTGGAATACGTTAAGTGTAATTTGATTTCATCTTGGAGAACTTTGGAAAGGCATAATAACGCTTCCAACATGCTCACTGCGCACATAGCCTTGTCTACTGGAGTAATTACTCATCGGCTCTTGCTTAGCTAAAATGTTGAGAGCCACATAAATAGGCATGAAGACAAGACACCTCATTCTTTACATTACTGTGGAATAACTTGAAAAATTTAAGCATCTCTAAGGCACTACATTGACTGAGAGCGTAAAGTTAATGATGGCATAAATTATAATTTCGAAATGAGACCTAAATCATGCTAACAACACAGATTTGAATTTTTGTGCTCCATGTTCAAACCCAATCCCATGATCTTATTTCTCCCCTTTGTTGTCACGGAAGGATGTGAGATGAATGACATCAGTATTTTTGTGACATAAAGAGATACAATGGAATTATTTACAAAATAAATAGGCATTCTAAATATTATAAAAATTATGTTGTTTCATCGCAAATCTTACATAACCTTAAGTAACTAACAGAAATTGAAAATGAGAAACACAAATTCTAGCATATCAATTTTTCCTTTGGTTTTTACTTTTATACTTGAAGAGAACCAGTGTATTCCCGAGGGTGGTATCTGTCATAAAAACGTTCAAAGCATAAAAAATCGAAGCACCACCGGCAACGTACGAAGGCACATTACGGCACAGTCACACTATTTAATTTATAATATTGAGGAAAAGCAAGGTCGTTAACGTACTAAATACCTCGCAATCTGGTGATAATTTCGCGGCAAACCAAGAATATGGAAGCATTGTCTCGAAAGATGAAGCCCGAAATTGAGTACTGGCCTAGAGGTACATTTTATTAATTTTATCGCTTCTGCTTGTGATTTCTGTTTGTTGTGCAATGAGAATAGTGCAGTATTGTAATGGGCGAATATAATTCTTCACCTGTCAATATGGTTAATAGAACGGCATAAACTTTGGAGGAATTACGAGGGGCGTGCAATAAGTAACGCAACATATATTTTTCTCTGCAAATTTCGGTTGAACAAATGCGAATTTGTTGTGGGACATCGTGGAATATTTCCGCTTCAGTCCCTATAGTTTCATGAACTTCCGAGAGATGGCGATTCTATATGTAGCTTTCAGAATGGCGTCTGTAACGAAGGTGAGTTCTAAGCAGACAGCTGTCATTGAGTTCCCTTTGGCGGAAAACTAGAGCATTGCAGATAATCATAGGCACTTGCAGAATGTCTACGGAGAGTTGTCACTGAACAACAGCATGGTGAGTCGTAGGGTGAGGCATCTGCAATCATGCCAACAAGGTCGCGCAAACCTATCCCATGTCCCACGTGCGGGCCGGCCGCACACAACTGTGACTCCTCAATGTTGGAACGTGTGGATACTGTGACTCGAGGTGATCGACAGATCGTTGCTCAACTGGATGTCTTTGTTGGTAGTGCCGACACACTCGTCCACCAGTTGGGGTACTCAAAGGTGTATGCCCGCTGGGTTCTTCATCGCCTAACAGAAGACCATAAAGAGCAACGAAGGACTATCTGTGCGGAATGTCTTGCGCTTTAAGAGGCTGATCGTGTTAAGCCCCAAGATTGGCAATCTTCTACAGAAGCTCGAAATTTAGTGCGGACTTCAGTGTGAGATGCTTATAACAGTTTCCACAACGAAACTGTCTCGAAACCTTGCAGAAAATGTAAAGAGATTCTGGTCGTATGTGAAGCATGTTAGCGGCAAGAAGCAACCAATGCCTTCTCTGCGCGATAGCAATTGAGATAGTATCGAAGACAGTGCTGCCAAAGCAGAGTTACTAAACACAGCCTTCAGAAATGCCTTTACAAAAGATGACGAAATAATGTTCCAGAATTCGAATCAAGAAAAACTGCTAACATGAGTAACGTAGAAGTAAATATCCTCGGAGTAGTGAAGCAACTTAAATCACTTAATAAAAGCAAGTCTTCTGGTCCAGACTGTATACCAATTAGGTTCCTTTCGGAGTAGGCTGATACTTTAGCTCCATACTTAACAATCATATACAACCGTTCGCTCGACGAAAGATCCGTACCGAAAGACTGGGAAGTTTCACAGGTCACACCAATATTCAAAAAAGGTAGTAGGATTAATCCACTACATTACAGGCCCATATTTTAACGTCGATATGCAGCGGGATTTTGGAACATATATTGTGTTCGAACATTATGAATTACCTCGAAGAAAACGGTCTATTGACACACAGTCAACATGGGTTTAGAAAACATCGTTCTTATGAAACACAACTAGCTCTTTATTCACATGAAGTGTTGAGTGCTATTGACAAGTGATTTCAGATCGATTTCATATATCTGGATTTCCGGAAGGCTTTTGACACTGTACCACATAAGCGGCTCATAGTGAAATTACGTGCTTATGGAATATTGCCTCAGTGTAGGGAAGCAGCCTACTCACGCCTTATAAAATTCACATCAGTCTTCCCATTATGTGCCAGCCAGTCCGCTGTAACTAGCACTGACGTCATAAATGTTGCGCAATACTTTAAAAAATCAAGAAAATAACCTGAAACGTTTCTAGCATGTCAGGAGTCATACTAAATCAATATGTGTTGAATATCAGTTCAATAACTTTAACCATTTTCGAAATTTGGACGTTTTTCTGTAAAAATCATTGGCGCAACAGAAAAGAGCTAGAAACTTAAAAATTTACATTTAGTATTCTGGATCTCACAAATTACAATTTTAGTTGAAATTCATGATTTTCTGGTTTTTATCTTAAAAATTAAGGAAGCAAGATAGATTAAGTAGGCGAATAAATTAAGCTAGGATGTTTAAATTTAAGTAGAAGGGAGATCCGCTATAATCATAAAGATGTGAGAAGTTTCAACTGAATAACTATAAAACTATAGCGATAGCGTATCTCCGAAGGGCAAGTTCAGAGCTCGTCTACTGGGTGTAGTGTAATTAAATTATCTCGCCCAAAATATTTGACTTAGTCACATCAGACTTTTATTATGATTACTTACCTGTGTGCTGATTGCACATTTAAATTGAGAGCTTCATCGGCCATCAGCAACGGAAGCAATGATTTATTCGATAACTTAAAGTGGTGCATTACTAGCCCAGCGGCTACTCGGGAGAGCAGGTTTGATCAGGCGTTCCCTTAGCCGCCGCACCGCGGCTTTATATGTAAGAAAGCTGCGTGAAAGGAAGGAAGGCCCCAGTCCTCTCCAGACGCTGATTAGCGCACCACCTGTGCCGGCAGTCGCGTCGCGTCGGTATCGTTGATATAAACAGCCTCGGATGCAGTAATAAGTTACTCGGGATACACATAACCATGAAATCGTTTTCGAGTGAAGTGTTAATTTTGGGATGACGTTAATGATCTATCTTTAGTTTGCGTATGTCGTATTTTCACGTGCCGCCGCAGGACAGACATTCTACCATTATTAGCGTGGCGTTTGATGAACATTATCATCAAATTATGGCGAGCATTCACTTAAACATTTAATTTGAACAGTTATAGTTGCATCAGCGCATTAGACTCTGAACTGCTCTGGTAGGTGGATTGTGTGGATTCTTTTTGGTCTGTGACTTTCAGAATATAATGAACATTTTAGAGAGAATGGTTTTTTTGATTATGAATCCCAGACAATCTCCTATTTCCTCAGAGTTATAAGCTGTAGCTATAAATGTATTTCTCAGATGAAGTGTGCACTAGGAATTCTAATTACAGGCTTCACGTTTTGCTAATCACTTTCTGGTTGCCAATATTGTAGTTAGAGAGCCAGTGTCGAGAACGGCAAACAACAGCATTAAATAAATACAAAACACTTATTCTATTATTCCACCTGCCGCCCCACATCAGTTATGTGACTAATTTGTGATTTCCTGTCAGAGGGCTCAAAGTTCTTAGTAAGTGACGGAAAGTCATCGAGTAAAAGAGAAGTGATTTCTGGCGTTCCCCAAGGTAGTGTTATAGGTCCTTTGCTGTTTCTTATCTATATAAACGATTTGGGAGACAATTTGAGCAGCCGTCTTAGGTTGTTTGCAGATGATGCTGTCGTTTATCGACTAATAAAGTCATCAGAAGATCAAAACAAATTTCAAAACGATTTAGAAAAGATATCTGAATGGTGCGAAAAGTGGCAGTTGACCCCAAATAATGAAGAGTGTGAGGTCATCCACGTGAGTGCTAAAAGGAATTCGTTAAACTACGTTACACGATAAATCAGTCAAATATAAAGGCCGTAAATTCAACTAAATACCTCGGAATTACAATTACGAACAACTTAAATTGGAAGGAACACATAGAAAATGTTGTGGGGAAGGCTAACGCAAGACTGCGTTTTATTGGCAGGACACTTAGAAAATGTAACAGATCTACTAAGGAGACTGCCTACGCTATGCTTGTCCGTCCTCTTTTAGAATACTGCTGCGCGGTGTGGGATCCTTACCATATGGGACTGACAGAGTACATCGAAAAAGTTCAAAGAAAGGCAGCACGTTTTGTATTATGGCGAAATATGGAAGAGAGTGTCACAGAAATGATACCGGATTTGGGTTGGACATCGTTAAAATAAAGGCGTTTTTTTGTTGTGACGGAATCTTCTCACGAAATTCCAATCACCAACTTTCTCCTCCAAATGCGAAAATATTTTGTTGACACCGACCTACATATTGAAGAAAGATCACCAAGATAAAATAAGGGAAACCAGAGCTCGTACGGAAAGATATATGTAGATGTTCTTCCTTTCCGCGCGCTATACGAGATTGGAATAATAGAGAATTGTGAAGGTGGTTCGATAAACCCTCTGCCAGACACTTAAATGTGATTTGCAGAGTATCCATGTAGATGTAGATGTAGATGCAGATGAACCACAAATAAAACACCAGTCCATGGAGGGGCGCCAGATCATCTTTCCTCCGAAGGAATAGTTCAAAGCCATACCCTCCGCCGGTAAAGTCATGACGATAGTCTCCTGGGACACTGAAGGGGTTATCCTGTTTGGTGTACAACCTCGCAGTGCAAAGATCAACTTGAAAGTGTATTATGCTTCCCTCGGGAAATCGAAGCAACGACCTCAGCTCGTTTGTCGCCATAAAAATGCAAACAATCTTTGCCTTCTCCATGACAAAACAAGGCCTCACTCAAGTCTGTGCACCCGAGAGGAGATCGCAAAACTTTATTGGATCGTTCTTCATCATATACCGTACAGCCCAGATCTCGCATGTTCCGACTTCGATCTGTTTGGCCCACTGAAGGATGCGCTCGGCGGAAAGCAGGCCGTGGATGACGGGGAGGTTATTGATGCAGCAAGACGTCGGCTCCCACGTCGACTAGTAGTGGTACGAGGGTGAGTCAAATGAAAACCTAAAATATTTTTTAATATACGTATTATTTATTGTGCAGAAGTGGTACAGAGCTGTATCACTTTTCAACATAATCTCCCCTACGCTCAATGCAAGTCATCCAGCGCTTACAAAGTGCAAAAAGTCCTTTAGAAAAAAATTCCCTTGTTAGTCCGCGCAACCACTCATGCACCGCGTGGCGTACTTCTACATCAGAACAGAACTTCTTTCCTCCCATTGTGTCTTTGAGTGGTCCAAACATATGGAAATCACTTGGGGCAAGGTCTGATGAGTATTGTGGATGAGGAAGACACTTAAAATGCAGGTCTGTGATTGTTGCAACTGTTGTACATCGTCATGGTAGAGCACTTGCCCGCGAAAGGCAAAGGTCCCGAGTTCGAGTCTGGGTCCGGCACACAGTTTTAATCTGCCAGGGAGTTGCATTGTCATGTTGCCAAAGGACACCTGCTGACAGAAATCCACGTCGCTTTGATTTGATTGCAGGCCGCAGATGATTTTTTAGGAGATCTGTGTATGATGCACTGGTGACAGTGGTCCCTCTAGGCATGTAATTCTCCAAAATGACGCCTTTTTCGTCCCAAAAGAGAGTCAGCATAACCTTCCCTGCTGATGGTTCTGTTCGAAACTTCTTTGGTTTTGGTGATGAGGAATGACGCCATTCCTTGCTCGCTCTCTTCGTTTCTGGTTGGTAAAGTGAACCCAGGTTTCGTCCCCAGTAATGATTCCTGCAAGGAAGCCATCACCTTCTCGTTCAAAGCGCCGAAGTTCTTCACAAGCATCAACACGTCGTTCTCTCATTTCAGGAGTCAGCTGCCGTGGCACCCATCTTGCAGAAACTTTGTGAAACTGGAGCACATCATGCACAATGTGGTGTGCTGACCCATGACTAATCTGTAAACACGCTGCAATGTCATTCAGTGTCACTCAGCGGTTTTCCTTCACTATGGCTTCAACTGCTGCAATGTTCTGTGGAGTCGCAACTCGTTGTGCCTGACCTGGACGAGGAGCATCTTCCAATGAAGTCACACCATTTGCAAACTTCCTACTCCATTCGTAGACTTGCTGCCTTGACAAACATGCATCACCGTACTGAACCTTCATTCGTCGATGAATTTCAATACGTTTCACACCTTGACTACGCAAGAACGCTGTTCTTCCCTGGTGCAAGTCGCAAGTGGGGTGGCCATCTTTATACTGATACTGCAGCGGTATGTGTGGATATGCGCTACGCTGCCACCTACAGGCCATTCTGCATGCTGTTTGTAGCACGCTTACCAACTTACAGGATAACGGCGCGAAATTTCGATTTGTTATTACAAATTTAAGGTTTTCATTTGACTGAGCCTCGTCCCATGCGGTCATACAGGCCCGCCCAGTAAGGTGGAGTACCGCCGTCGCATTGAACGTAGATCGTGTTGAAAAATAGGATTTAGTAGCCAAAACAGTGGGAATAACGTGGTGTATTGGAACCCTGGATAAAACCAACCTGCTTCCAGAAAAAAATTTGTTGCATTACTTATTGAACACCCCCCGTACTTTCAATAAACAGGTCGATATTCCGATGTCATCGACAACCAGACCGTCGTACAAGGAGGAATAGCTTTGCCCATCCGACAAATCGGTAATGTACAGAAACCGCTCCTTTTTTTAATGTAAGGTTATAAATTTCCGTCCAAAACTGATGATAAGTAACTTTTGTGAGTTTTCCAGATGTTGTTGCTGTTACGTGCACATTATGATGTCGTTCCATTGGCTGGTATCGGGTAAGGTTGTTGAAGTCGTGCCCATTAAGGGAGAATTACTGTCTTTGGCAGGGTAATTTAAATAACACAATACGTTTTTCGCACATTGATTATTTATTTTTTAAGCTATCAGCCAGCTTCCACAATAATACAAAGAGCTTTTCAAAAATGGGCTTTCAGCCTTTCCCAAATCTGTACCTTCGGTACGATTGAGGCGCCTGGTTTTCTAATCCGTACTCCTCTCTGTGGTCTAAGTCGTACTTAGGATTCGAAGTCAGCGGCGACATTAATATCCATGGAATAATGTAACAAAAGTCACAGTGACTAATTACAAACTACAGACGTAACGTTACTTCCATTGTTACACATAATGAAATTATACATAGGTAACAAAATACAATTCTTAACAAATTTCTTTGCTTAACTTGCCATGTCAAAAATCAATTTGTTTCAACACAGGTATCAAGAAATACTTCTTCATTTGACTTTCGACGCCAACGCATAGGTCATGTACCCAACCTGTACATTTCACGCACTGAATCGTGTCTTCTTCTCGATCTTCCTTAGACGGTTGACATAACCAATTCACTCTGTCCTTTATTTTGTTATTCTTTTCAAAGTTTTCATTTACCTGTCTCCCTTTTATAGGTTTGTGTAGATGTTTATTTGTTTGATTTTCCTTTTCTTTCGCCTCTATTTCCTTTCTGTAAGGACTTGATGTTAATTCTATTGTTGGTTTAGGTCGTTTCGTATTGTTCTTGATAACAGTTGTTGCACACGGGAAGGGGATAAAGTGTTCAACTAAGACTTTATTTGTTGGCCACTAATTTCAACAATTCTTGTATTATTGTTCTCTCGGGTCCACATTCTTGAGTCATTGTAGAAGATCCAGACTGATCATTGAATGGTATTGCAACGTTAGGCGGCCTTCCAGATTTTTACATTGTTGATAGATTGATTGATCGATTCGGGGGAGGGCCCAGGCAGCGAGGCCATCGGCCCCGTCGGAGTCGGGGAGGATGGGGAAGGGAGTCGGCCGTGCCCTTTCACAGAAAGCATCCCGGCATTTACCTGATGCGATTTAGGGAAATCACGAAAACCAAAATCAGGATGGCCGGACGCGGGTTTTAACCGTCGTCCTCCCGAATGCGAATTTAGGGTGCTAACCACTTCTCCACCTTGCTCGGTTTCCACATTGTTGTTTCAGTTGCATCAGCCGATTCTTGGTGCGCTTGATCAACAATATGTACAGTGGTAGCTACACGGTCCTATTCTTTGACGACATTTCTATCTCTTAGCCACAACTCTGTTGCCTCAAAACCGTTTAGTGCTATGTCCATACAAACTGATCTGGTGTATGCATTACCCAGGAGTTGTGCATTGTTAGCTCATCTTATGACAGTGTCAGGATTTGACGTAGCCACGAACATGCTGCTTCACTGTAGCTGTGTTTTGGTGTGTTAAAGAATGATCTGTCCAATGGCCATAGACGATGAGTCATGTGAGCAGACAGATTGTTTCGAAGTCGAAAGTGCGTATTATCCTGCTAATTCGTGACAATTTGGGATACTTTGTTTTATTTTTAAAAAAGAGAAAGATCATTTTCTTATCCCCATCATGATAAGTTGTATTCGTACTGGGGACACTAAATAGTGTCTGTTCATTAGTTTATTACTGACAACAGTAAACATAAGAGATAAATAAATCAGCGGCACCGTGTTCTCCCACATTATCTAAAAAAAGTGTGACAATGTTGAGACCATTTTTCTAATTCACTTCTATAGACAATACGTTGGTAGCGCTTCGTTTCCTTGCATGTTATGCTGTGTTAACAGATACTAAAGCTGTTCAGTGTAGCGTGATACATTGTGCTCTCAAGATTTGAGATACATAGTGTGGCCTGCTGTCTAAACACAGCGTAAAACTGAATAACACCCCAACAAGTGTGTTTTTTTTTTCATTTCCGTGATCCTCACCACATATGCTTATCTAGGGATTGTGTTTATGGGTAGTGACAACAACCAACACGATTAAGTAACAGCAGGAAGACTTTCAGCAAAGACTTCGTAGCATTCGAATTTGTCTTTGATGTTAGCATGTCCATCTTCTGAAGAAGGCTGTCCTTACTTTTGCCAGTAAACATTTTACATCCGTTTTACTTTTGCCATTAGGTATTTTGCTGTCTAGACAGCAAAGCTCCCTGTGCATCAAAACTATGACAACTGTCAAGTACACGTAATGTTTACTCCTTGTTCACTCAGGAAGCTTTGCCAATAATGCAAAACAACGTCTGGTGAACAAGCTTTTCAGTTTGCAATACACTTCAGACAGAAAGAAAATAATAATAGCAGCAGCATGTTTACCATCTAGAGTGTGGGCAGGACTGAAGGATTGCGTGAAATTGGTACAGTTTTCTCCCAATTTACCACCTGACTGCTCCTAAAGGCGTTGTTAGTACAAAAATATCGGCGTATCCATATGGAAATTATTATCGAGGCTTAATTTTGCTACGTTAGGTCCCATTCAATTTCTGACTAATCTTAATTTCACCCCATCTCTTGATGACGTACTGAATGTATTCCGAACGTCTCTCACTGTTGCCTGCTTCGTTGATTTCGAGAAGCGTTAATTCGTCTGGCAGTCACATCTTAATGCAGAAAGCCCTTCGTTGTTGTATACTATCAAATCGTTTAACTTGCTAGTTGTCCATACAGTGTTTCGAAAGTAAAGAATATCAGAAATTTATAGAGCACAGTGTCTTGCGCTAGACTGGATGTCCTAATCCAATCTTGCTCGATTCCATCTAAGAAAATGCTCTCTTCTTGCCACTAGAGCAGTCAAGACTTTGGAACGCCATGGACATTGTTTGGCAACCCCGTTGTCATAACTGTGTTCTGCGGGTGCCGGAATGATTGATTCTGCTAAATTTACTTGACTTTTTCTTGTTATATGAATGAAATATTCTGAACAATACCTACTGAAGACGTCACATTAAGTTAGTAACGTAAAACTTTTTGATTCCAAAAAGGTCGTTTCACGCGTAAGCAACCTGTAGTCTCATCTTTGATGTTACGAACTCTCTACCACAGTTACGATTATGGCAATGAAAGAGTGCGACTGCAGCACTGCCTTGGCCCCGTAGCTTCAAGTGCTCATTACCTAAAACGATAACTGCTTTCAAAATCATTTACAATTTTTCTGAAAAAGCTGTGTCTTATCACTTGCTTTCGTTACTATTTCAATTGCCCTGCTGTAACGAGTAAGCGGCGAATTTTAACTAGCCGTGTCATATGCCTCCTGGCAACCTCGCAGGAGTACCATCGTCGTCTGCTTCGCGAATACCAACTTACATCACCAACAAAACAAGAGAATGTTTCTGAACAGAGTCGAAGCAAATGTCAGTCACACGAATTTGTATTTCGCTGTCAAACAAGACGAGATAAATTACGAGGGCTATTCCAAAAGTAAGGAACGATCGGCGGCGAAATGGAAACCACAGTGAAAATCCGATGACGTTTTGCACAGGTGTGTTGGGCAGTGTCTCTAGTATGCCCGCCGATCGCGTTACGTCGTTCCTTTTAGTTCTGAACACTCAGGGAGCACATAAAGATACCGAGAACAATAGGGTCTCCCGCAAAGTACGAGGACCTAGTGAGAAATTTCGCCTGAAGTATGCAGCCAACATTACACAACTGTCGTGCGTTTTCTTCTTCAAGGCAATTCTCAGCCGCCTTCTGCAGGGGCATTTCAATTGGAAATGTTTGATTATCCACAGTACTGCCCGTAATTGTCTCCCTCTGAGTTTCATCTCTGCTCACACGAACCGCTGGCTATGAAGACAACATTTTGGCACAGACAACGAGCTGTGAGCCAGCGTAGGGAATTGGCGGAAAGCACTGGCGGCTGCTTTCTATAACGAGGGTATTGGGAAGTTGGTACAACGCTACGACAAACGTCTAAATCGGATCGGCGAAAATGGAGATAAGTAGCTGGAAGTTGTAGCTAACTGTTGCAAATAAAACAGTTTTGATTTTCACTGTGGTTTTCATTTCGCGACCTATCGTTCCTTACTTTCCGAATAGCCCTCGTACAAAGATAATGAACAAGTTTGTTAGTATTCATTATCTGTGGTAGATCTGAAAGTGAATAAACGTATGAACGTGCACTACCGTACATTTGCCTGTTCTGCTCTTCCTGTAAAACTTCAGTATGGTTTATTACTCTATGGCATCGATGTATTCGTTTATTATTCGTAACATCTCCACATGCTGGTGGTATTTGTGATATTTTAGTTGTGTATGGCACTGGACTGGACGTAGATGCAGTTCATTTTAGGTCAAAAGTGCGTAGCCTCTTACTGTTTATTGACATTCTGGATAAGGTCGTTTTGTACACTTTTTTTAATAAGCTTTCGCCACAAGCCGAACAGGATAATTGTGTAACTCGTTTGTGTTTTTCAATGGTGTAATCTATTGGCGGTGTGAAGCTGTCCCTTAGATCAGCGTCTGTCACTGCAGCTCTACAGAGGTCTGGCAGGAGCAGGCTGTGGATAACAGGGAGAGGACATTGGGAGGTGTCCGTAATGTTCTTCATACTGCTAGTGCAGTTGAAACTTGGCAGTCTTTCTTACGATGTTTGGCACCTCGTGATCATTCACTCACATTTGGGATTGGCTCTGAGTTATTCTGCTAAATTCTCGTAATATTCATTTTTCACACGATATTGTAAATTTAGTTTATCGACCCTAGGAAAATAATGTTACGCTTAAATTTCAACTGGTATTGTATTCCGTGTTGTGAACAATTTGCATTAACTACCAGAAGAGCAATGGCGTAGGGCTAAAGAAAGCAGTTTCATGTTTGCTTTGTGACACCAAGGCGAGAGTAGTTGCTGGTTCAGATCTCGGTGGCACTGCCGACGTGCACCGCTTCAGTTTTTTTTTGTTTTTTTTATCTCGAAATAGCGGGAACGGAATTCAGCAACAAAATGTCAGAAAACGTTTACATTGCGCCAGTTGAAATCAATCTTTCTTATTTAATTTTGTTTTGAATTAGTTCGTATGCAATTCTATAAACTTCATTCATTATTAGTTTGTTATTGTTACAATTATCATTGTTATTCGTTCACTAGCAAGAGCTTTTCTATCCCCATTTGATACCAATGCAGTTGATCTGGAAGAATGGAATGTTGGATATTTTTCCACGCAGAGTACACGATATTAGAAAGTACACTATGTGATCAAAAGTATCCGGACACCCCCTCAAAACATACGTTTTTAATATTAGGTGCATTGCGTTGCCTCCTGCTGCCAGGTACTCCACGTCACCGATCTCAGTAATCATTACACATCGTGAGAGAGCAGAATGGGGCGCTTCGCGGAACTCACGGACTTCGAACGAGGGTCAGGTGATTTGATGTCACTTGTGTCATGCGTCTGTGCGCGAGAATTCCACACTCCTAAACATTCCTAGGTCCACTGTTTCAGATGTGATAGTGAAGTGAAATGTGAAGGGACACGTACAGCACAAAAGCGTACAGGCCGACCACGTCTGTTGACTGACAGAGACCGTCGACAGTTGAAGAGGGTCGTAATGTGTAATAGGCAGACATTTATCCAGACCATCACACAGGAATTCCAAACTGCAAGTACGATGACAATTAGGCGGGAGGTGAGAAAACTTGGAAAATTGGAAATTTGTGGTAAGGTCTTGTAGGACCAAACTGCTGAGGTCATCGGTCCGCAAGCTTACACACTACTTAATCTAACTTAAACCAACTTACGCTAAGGACAACACACGCAGCAGAAAACTTGGATTTCATGTTGTGTGGAAAAATGTTGTGTGGAGTGACGAATCACGGTACTCAATGTGGCGATCCGATGGCAGGGTGTGGGTATGGCGAATGACCGGTGAACGTCATCCGCCAGCGTGTGTAGTGCGAACAGTAAAATTTGGAGGCGGTGGTGTTATGGTGTGGTCGTGTTTTTAATGGAGGGGGCTTGCACCCCTTGTGGTTTTGCATGGCACTATCACAGCACAGGCCTACATTGATGTTTTGAGTACGTTCTTGCTTCCCACTGTCGAAGAGCAATTCAGGGATGGCGATTGCATCTTTCAACACGATCGAACACCTGTTCATAATGCACGGCCTGTGGCGGAGTGATTACACCACAATAACATCCCTGTAATGGACTGCCCTGCACAGAGTCCTGACATGAATCCTATAGAACACATTTGGGATGTTTTGGAACGCCGAATTCATGCCAGGCCTCACCGATCGACATCGATACCTCTCCACAGTGCAGTACTCCGTGAAGAATGGGCTGCCATTCACCAAGAAATCTTCTAGCACATGATTGAACTTATGCCTGCGAGAGTGGAAGCTGTCATCAAGGCTTAGGGTGGGACAGCACAATACAGAATTCCAGCATTACCGATGGAGGGCGCCACAAACTTATAAGTCATTGTCAGCCAGGTGTCCGGAAACTTTTGATCACATAGTGTATCAGCAGATAACGCTGCCTAAAAACCAAACGCGCTCGCGCCTCACCTCTGAGCGCCCGTAAGAGTATTATGAGCTTGGTCAGGTTTTTTGTCCCACGTGCTACTGGCGCGGACTTGGACTCTGCGGCGCCCGGTCTCCGTCCAGGTTTTATGTGAAAGAGCGTAAGCTCTCGCAAGTTTAACAATAACGCAGAACATGATGCAGAACTCCTCTCGTCCAGCGCCTTCCTCTGTTGTTGGTTGACTATCTCTGTGACGTTTTCGTGCGTGCTAAGTGAATCAGTAACGAAACACACAGCTCTTCTTTGGATATTGTCTACGTCCTCGAGCAACCCGATATGGTACTGATCCCACACTGATCGAACGAGTGATTTGTAAGCTACCTCCTTTGTTGATAGACCACATTTCCTGAGGATTCTTCCAATGAATCTGAGCTTGGCAACTGTCTTAATCGTGATTAATTTAAAATGGTCATTCCATTTGAAATCCCTCTGTATGCATACTTCTAGATGTTTTATGGAAGTAACTGCTTCCAGTGATTGTCCTGCAATTGTGTAATCATACAATAAGGGGTCTCTCTGTGTATGTGTTCATAATATATTACATTTATGTATGTTGGAGGTCAATTGCCACTCCCTGCATGAAATGTCGATCCTCTACAGGTCTTCTTGCATTTCGCTACAATTTTCTAGCGTCGTAACTTTCCTGTATACAACAGCATCATCCGTGGAAAGCATCATGGAACTTCTGAAATTATCTACTAGGTCACATATTGTGAAATGTAATAGTCCCATATCACTCCCCTGGGGTACACCCGAAGTTACTTTTACGTCTGAAGAATTCTCTCCAATCAGTATTACCTGATCTATTGTGTTTGCTAGAAACTCTTCAGTCCAATCACATAGTTGGTTCGATATTCCACTTACTCATATGTTGTTCATTAGGAGGCAGGGTAGAACTGTATCGAATGCCTTCCGGAGGTCAAGGAGCACTTCATCTACCTGGGTGCCTGTATATACTGATTTGTGGGTCTCGTGGACGAACAGAAAGAGCTGGGCTTCACACGATCATTGTTTGCAGAACCCACCTTGGATCCACGGAGAAGATACGTGTGCAAAATACATATTCCAAAACCGTACAACTGACCGATGTCAGAGATATAGGTCTATTGTTTTGTGTGTCTGTTTGACGACCCTTCTTGTAAACCGGAATGACCTGTGCTTTTTTCCAATCGTCAGAAACACTTCACTCCTCCGAAGACCTACGGTTAACTGCCGCTAGAAGAGGGGCAAGTTCTTTCACATACTCTATGCAGAACAGTACTAGTATCAGGTCAATTCCAGTGGCCTTCCCTCTCTTGAGCGACTTTTACTTTTCTATCCCATGGTCACTTATTTCGATATCGGCCCTTTTGTCGTTCGTGCGACAATTTAAAGGAGGCTTTATAGAGCGATCTTCCTCTGTGAAACAGTTTTGGATAAAGACGTTTAGTCCTCCGGCTTTTCCTATGTTGTCCTGAGTTTCATTGCCATTATATCTCACAGAATATCTAGACAGATGGCTTTGATTCATTTACTGATTTAATATAAGACCAAAACATCATAGGATTTTCTGTAATGTCGACAGACAGTATTTTTCTTTCGAAATCGTTGGACGCTTCACGCATTGCTCTCCTGACATTAGTTTTGGCTTCATTTAGATTTTGTTTATTTGTGAGGTTTTAGTTACGTTTAAATTTGGAATGAAGCTCTCTTTCTTTTCGTAACAATTTTCTGCAACGGCGGATTTTTTCCGTCCCTTACTACTTTGCTCGGCACATATCTGTCTAGAATGTATTGTACACTGAAGCGCCAGAAAATGCGTATTCTTATACAGAGATATGTAAGCAGGCAGCATACGGCGCTGAGAGCGGCAACGCCTGTATAAGACAACCAGTGTCTGGCGCAGTTGTTAGATCGGTTGAAACGTCCCCTTAGAACAACTTATACACGACTGTGCTTAACCTGGCACACTATAATTTTAGCGCAACGCAATCTGGCTATCAAAAATCCCTGCAAAAGAATGGCCCTGAGTAACATTAAACTATACCTTTCAGAAATCACTTACCTCACAAAAATCTTCGTTACTCGAACTACTGCAATACAGCGAGCGCCACTACTGCCAGCTAAATAAAAGATTCAAACTACTGAAGGCACTAACTACTGATAGGGATAGTTAGCAAATGAAAGATATTAATAGAGAACAAACAATGTATTTACCTCAATATTCATAATATATACAGCAGTTCATGACATTTTTCAAAACTCCGCCATCTCTCTCCCCACATCCACCACTGCTGGCGGCTCACCTCCAACTGCGCAACGCTACGCGCTGTTCACATCCAGCTATAGCAGTTCATGACAACAATGGCAGGCAACAATGCAAACTAGCCACAGACTGCACACAGCACAGCCAGTGATTTTCATACAGAGCGCTACGTGGCATTACCCATATAAAAATCTAAACAGCCTACTTACACGGTTACTTCTGCTACAATGGCAGGTTACCAAGATTTAAGTGAGTTTGAACGTGCTGTTACAGTCGGCCCACGAGCCATGGGACACAGAATCTCCGAGGTATCGATGAAGTGGGGATTTTCCCGTACGACCATTTTACGAGTGTACCGTGAATATCAGGAATCGGGTAAAACATCAAATCTTCGACATCGCTGTGGCCGGAAAAAGATCGTGCAAGAACGGGACCAACGACGACTGAAGAGAATCGTTCAACGTGACGAAAGTGCAACTCTTCCGCAAATTGCTGCAGATTTCAACGCTGGGCCATCAACAAGTGTCAGCGTGCGAACCATTCAACGATACATCATCGATATGGGCTTTCGGAGCTGAAGGCCCATTCGTGTACCCTTGCTGACTGCACGACACAAAGCTTTACGCCTCACCTGGGCCAGTCAACACCGACATTGGACTGTTGATGACTGGAAGCATGCTGCCTGGTTGGACGAGTCTCGTTTCAAGTTGTATCGAGCGGATAAACGTGTACGGATATGGAGACAACCTCATGGATCCATGGACCCTGCATGTCTCCAGGGGACTGTTCAAGCTGGTGGATGTCTGTAACGGTGTGAGGCGTGTGCAGTTGGCGTGATAAGGGACCCCTGATGACCCCTGATACGTCTATATACGACTCTGACAGGTGACACCTACTTGAGTAATCTGTTTGATCACCTGCCTCCATTCATGTCGATTGTGTATTGCAACGGACGTGGGAAATTGCAGCTGGACAATGCGACATCTGACACGTCCAGAATTGCTACAGAGTGGCTCCAGGATCACTCTTATAGGTTTAAACACCTCTGCTGAGCACCAAACTCCTCTGACATGAACATTATTGAGCATATCTGAGATGTTCTGCAACATGCTGTTCAGAAGAGATCTCCACCCTCTCTTACTCTACGAATTTATGGACAGCCCTACAGGATTCATGGTTTCAGTTCCCTCCAGCACTACTTCAGACTTTAGTTGAGTCCATGCCACGTCGTGTTACGACGCTTCTGCGTGCTCGCGCGGGCTCTACACGATATTAGACAGGTATACCAGTTTCTTTGGTTCTTCAGTGTACAATGCTCCTGAACTCTGTCCACTGATACTCAACGTTCTGACCGCTCAGGTAATCTGGAATCTGTTTCTTGTATTTCTTTATAAGCAGGAACACCTTACTACCTTTCTATCTGTTGCTATTTACAGTCGTATTTCGAGAGTCGGAAAAGGCCTTATGATCACTGAGTCCCTGTTCCTCGCTAACTGAGTCGAAAAGTTCAGGTTTTGTTTTTCACTAGCAGGTCTACGATGTTATCTTCACGAGTTGGGTCGCTGATTAGCTGCTCAAGGTAATTTTCGAATAAAGCACTTAGAATAGTTCCACATGATTCTCTGGCCGTATTTACCGTCCTAATTATCTAAGTCTCCCTGTCTGTAGCTGGTGAGTTAAAATCTCCACCTAAAACTACAACATGACCAAATATTCTCTAAGTTTCCGCTCAAATGTTCCGTCACTGCTGCTGCTGTGTCAGTAACTGTAGGTCACGGGGTGTGATTATATACATAGGTTCATGTATGCTCCTCTATAAAAATCAACATGGATTCCACAAACAGAGATGCTGCGAAACTCAGCTCGCTCTGTTTCTCCATGAACTCCACAGCGCAGTGGACAACGGCGCTCAGGCTGATGCCGTGTTCCTTGATTTCAGTAAGGCATTTGACACCGTCCCGCATTGCCGTTTAATGAAAAAAAATACGAGCTTACGGAGTATCGGAGCAGATCTGCCATTGGATTGAAGTCTTTCTTGCAGGTGGAACTCAACACGTCGTTCTTAACGGAATTAAATCGACAGACGTAAAGTCGTATCCGGAGCGCTACCATGAAGTGTGATGGGACCGTTGCTGTTCACAATATATGTAAATGATCTAGCAGAAAGCGTCGGATGCTTTTTAGGCTATTCGCAGATGATGCAGTTGTTTATACCAAAGTAGCAACGCCAGAAGATAGTAAGAATTTGCAGAACGACCTGCAGAGAATTGATGAATGGTGCAGACTCTGGCAGTTGACCCTTAACGTAAATAAATGTAACATATTGCCCATTCATAGGAAAAGAAATCTATTACTGTACAGCTACACAATTGATGACAATCAGCTGGAGACAGCGTCTGCCGTAAAATAGTTAGGTGTAACTATCCAGAGCGACCTTAAGTGAAATGACCGTATAAAACAGATAGTGGGGAAAGGAGACATAAGACTCAGATTCATAGGAAGAATCTTAAGGAAATGTAACTCATCCACGAAAGAAGTGGCTTATAAAGCGCTTGTTCGTCAGATTCTTGAGTATTGTTCATCTATCTGGGGTCCCTATCAGGTAGGACTGATAGAGGAGATAGAGAAGATCCAACGAAGATCGGCGCGTTTCGTCACGCGATCGTTTAGTTGGCGAGAGAGCGTTACGGAGCTGCTAAACAAACTCCACTGGCAGACGTTACAAGAGAGCCATTGTGTATCACAGAGAAATTTAGTACTGAAATTCGGGACAGCACTTTTCAGGAGGAGTCAGACAACATATTACTTCCCCCCACATACATCTCGCGTATTGACCACGGGGAGAAAATTCGAGAAATCAGAGCCAATACAGAGGCTTCCCAACAATCATTCTTCCCACGCACTATTCGCGAGTGGAACAGGGTTGGAGGGATCAGATAGTGGTACCGAAAGTACGGTCCGCCACACACCATTAGGTGGCTTGCGGAGTATGATGTAAGTGTAGATGTCCAGTCATATCCACTCGTCTGGGCTATCTTTATTAGGCCCACCCTGTATTATTTGCAGCGTATCAAACTTCGGATTCAGTAATCAGTGTCTTTCCATTCTGGTGCCCCTTTAACGGCCTTACAGTTCAATTTCATATTACCGACTCTGCTAACCTCAATTACTGAAAACGGTCTGTAACCACCTTCCCCTCACTACTTCACCTCCAAACCGTTTAAGAAAATTGGGTGTTCTCCTGCATGTAATTTACTACCTACAATTTTATTCCTTTATTAAGTAGTTGCTCTTATTGCTGTACAAATAATAGTTGCCTTTTATTAATTAGTTTTAGCTGAAACTGTATGCTGCAAATATAAATGTTGTAGAATAAACGACTACTGATACTTCACCAATGAAAAGCAGAAGTATTGTTTGTATTTAGGTATAATACTATCCAACTACTCACTGAAATACCTTGCAGTGTGCCTAGACCATGATCGAGCTCTTAACATCGGAATCCAAAGACCCCACACACCATAAAATGCCCACTAATCAACATTTCACCTGCTACCTGCTTTTATCTTTTTCACCAGCGTCCACGCTGGGGATAGTGCAGTACATGTACAGTCTTAGACATAAAACCCAGTCGCCAACCGACCACCGGAGAGAGTAAGTCGACGTCATTCACTAAAGGCAACCAATATAACCGGCAGCCTCTCAGAATGCTAAGTCTGGCCCTATGTACGATCTGGCAGCACTGTAGGATGTGGAAGTGTATGGAGGGAATACTGTCATTCTTCATGAGCTGTTATGGTGTTGTTTCTGCTCATTGGTAAGTGTTGCGCAATATGAATATAAAATGGCTCTGAGCACTATGGGACTAGCCGGCCGCGGTGGTCTAGCGGTTCTAGGCGTTCAGTCCGGAGCCGCGCGACTGCTACGGTCGCAGGTTCGAATCCTGCCTCGGGCATGGATGTGTGTGATGTCCTTAGGTTAGTTAGGTTTAAGTAGTTCTAAGTTCTAGGGGACTGATGACCATAGATGTTAAGTCCCATAGTACTCAGAGCCATTTGAACCATTTTGAACCACTATGGGACTTAACATCTGAGGTCATCAGTTCCCTAGAACTTAGAACTACTTAACCCTAAGGACATCACACACATCCATGCCCGAGGCAGGGTTCAAACCTGCGACCGGAACGGTCGCGCGGTTCCAGACTGAAGCGCCTAGAACCGCTCGGCCACACCGGCCGGCATGAATATAAAGTATCAAGTTCCAGTCCACTCCATTCCATACAAACAGGTGGCAATTATTGAACTACATGAAAAAAAGTAAATTACTTACAAACTACGGCGGCACACACTTTATTCAATATGTGCTTGAAACTTAAGAACATTGTTCAAGGGGTATAAAATATACTCGCAAAAGAAAAAAGATCCAACATTTATTAGAGGGGTTAAGGCAGCAAAGGCAACTCAGAATTTTTGTATTGTGTGTGAGGCGAGTGCCTTTTGGGGAAAACACGTCAGAAAATGATTTTCTTGTTTCAAGAAAGATCGTCCTGGCGTGAATGATTGGCGACATCAGGAAGTCTCGATAGTAGACACGTGTGAAGGACTGTATGTGATGAAATGTGACCATTTAAGTGTCGTGCGACATTTGCTTTCAATAGGCAAGATTCAGAAGTCTGATGTAGCAGCACTCCAAGCCCCAGTTCAAAGCAACAAAAATCAAATAGTGATGTTACTGCATTTTTGCTTGAACGCCATCTGTTCATACATTGAGCATTCCTATGCAACATCGTTACTGGTGGCGAGTTACTATGCCATTATGTTAACTACTCAGGAAGAAATTAACGACTGATTCGCAACGAGACATATGCTCAAGCAAAGGTCATTGTAAACATATTTTGCATCCGTTGATTGAAAAATGGTGCTGTGCACTAGGAGCTCCTTCCCAGGGATGTGTTCATTGCAGCTGGTATTTGTTGCAAACAACTGAGACACCTTTCGGTGTCAGTGTAAGGAAAATGACAGGCAAAACTACATCGTGTGTACTACTAAATGGAAACACATTCTGCTGATTTCAAAAACAAAACTATCCAGGAGGTTGTTTGAGAAATCATCCGAAAAGCGCTTATTATTCTGGTTTTATACTCTCATACGCTCAACATTCCTGCTCCTTATTGAACAACCGTCAAGAAGATTCGCTTTAAGATTAAAATACACTTCAGACTAGGTTTCTCGACATCTTTAACTCAGAACTAATCGGTTTCTGCAGGTTTGGAATCGGTAAACTACCTGAGCATTGTCTGACTGTTTTAGATATGGTGAGAGAATATATTTTTGGTGATTTATTAATGTTTACTGCTGTGTTCAATAAGTTAATGGAAAACGCTGTTAAAATATGCACTGAATTAATGCAAATGAAATACAACTTCCCACGATAACCTTATGGCGGTAATCTATTTTAATAAAACATGAAGTATATGTAACACGAGTGTGCCGGCATCAGCAAGAATTAGAACGATATTATTCGCTTTGGACTTCTAAACGGCCCGTGTTTACTTGCTGTCAAATGGTTCAAATGGCTCTGAGCACTATGGGACTTAACTTCTGAGGTCATCAGTCCCCTAGAACTTAGAACTACTTAAACCTCACTAACCTACGGACATCATACACATCCATGCCCGAGGCAGGATTCGAACCTGCGACCGTAGCGGTCGCGCGGTTTCAGATTGTAGCGCCAAGAGCCGCTCGGGCACCCTTGCCGGCTTACTTGCTGTCCTGCGCTATACTTAAGTAGTGTGGAAATGTGAAATTTCATAGATAAAACTGTGTATTCACAAAAACCAAAAGTTATGTCAAGAGAAGTGGAAAGAGGCATTATCAATTCTGCAGTTTCATAAGTTTTCACCCGTATACTATGAGGTTCTGAAAGAAGCTAGAAGATATTTGAAGGAGAACTTCTCTTAAGATTTCCTTATTGATTTTTGATGTGGCTGCTTGAAGCTCTGTAACAAAACGGCTAAAAATGTGATATTCAGTGAGAATGCAACCGCAAGCCAACACAGCCTTGATTTGACAGGCGATCACATTACCCCTGAACTAATGATGATCTTCAGTACTAATCTCTTACTTATTGCTCCGGACAGATAAATCACGACGTGAAAGGCGAGATTAGTAAAAGTTTTCACGTGGAGTGACTTTCCTGGATTCAAAACCATAAATTGATAATCTCATATCCCACCTTAAGCGAAAATCACAAAGATTATTCAATGGTAATGACACATAAAATAAAGTGAATTTAGCAGGATAACTCTGTGCCAACCAAGAAGTAACTTGTCAGTTACAGAGTTGCCAAACTTATTCTGCGTTATTGCCAATATTCAATTATACTACCAGCCGATGTGTGCCTTGAGCAGGCTCGGAAGTGATTACGGCTGACTTCTCAAAGGCGAAAAGACGCGGCCGCTGAGGGTCGGAATACGAAAAGTAATGGCTCTTACCTGTAACTAGCTTCAGGAACCAGTGTGTAGTCACTCATAATACTTAAGTGCACTGACTGCAAATTAAATACAATAAAGCAATAACTGTAACAATGATTTCTGTTCTTCTTGTCTTAGGCACACTGAATATTAAATTTAGCCGAGGCAGTCCATTGCGGTGTTCCAAAAAAATTCGAAGTTTTTTTTTAATGCAACTCCCTTAATTTATTTGTACGAGTCAAAACAAATTGTTAATAAAATTTCAGAAATTTAGAAAATCAGAAGTCCATGCCGACTTCCGAATGAAACATGTCAGGTTGCAGTACTTGCTAAGTAAGGCAAACGCGCGCTCCCATGTCAATGTGTTTGTGACAGTGTGAGTAAACGTATTGTTGTCAGTCAGTGAACATGTCAGTGGAATTACGTAGACGTTCTAAAAAGTCTGTTGTTTTATTAGGCATTCTGAAACATCAAACGCAAAATTCAAAACTGCCCACTAATGAACAAGTTCTGGCAGTTTTGTTTTATAATACCGTGAAGTGAATTTTACTGTCAGTTAAATGGCGAATCTCACTATTAGTGAATGTATTATCTTTTGGGAAAAGGCGCCTATACCTACCAGAATTTTACCTAATTGTGTGAAGAAGCTAGTGAACCTATATCAAGATTGGGGGAGTTGCAAAAAATGCACAAGAAAACCAAAACGTATTTGAGTAGCGATGACAAGACTTTGTCAACAAGTTGGATGATTTGCTTGACATTGCACACGCCAATTAATAAAAATAAATGAAGACAGAAACTGCTTAAAGCGACAGAGAGTCATTCAGTTTTGCTTGCTGCCATCATGTGTATGAATTGGTGTTAAAATGCGTGTTCGAAGTAAAAGTCAATCAGGTGACAACAAACCCTGATGTTCCACTCTTTAAAACGTCTGAGATAACAGGAAAAGCGTCGATTCAGATAAAATACAGTGCTATAAAGAAACGCTCGCAGTGCACCGGACTGTTTCCGAACCTGACAATCTTCTTGAGGTTTGCTGAACTTAACTGACCAAATAAATAGTCAGAGGTGACTGTCAATAGCTGGTAGTGCTTTCTGCGATTTTTTTTAGAGATACGCAGAGAAAATTTAAGATTCGAGCTCCAGATACCATGCACCAAGCTCAATGGATGGCGAGAGTTATTTATTTACTAAAAATATCATTACATTGTGCTCAGTTCAAAACAACGAGCAAAGAAAAGGTAGCGCTGTTAGACGTTTGTCTGTTCATCGTGGAATCATATGACAAGCCATGACTTCGACGTAATTTGGTAGTAAAAGCAGCTTAACAAGATTTGTGCTGATTTGTGATAAAATGAAATGAAAATTCACAAAAGCATTTCAAAAGCAGCTTTACAGAAGCTAAGCCAGCATTTTTGGAATCTGACATGAAGTTTATGTCTTGTCACTATTTGACGATGACGCTGATCTACACTCATGCTCATAAATTAGGGATAATTGCAGAATGTGGTGCCACACAACGTGGGACTACACAAAACTGGCACTAATAGCATAGGCACATAGGGAACACACACGACACAGGTCTGTAAGTCCACGGTATTGGTGATAAGTTGAGAAAACCATCCCGAAACACATGAGCTACAAAACGCCACTGTTTCCTGCGCATGTACCCCGACATCAGTATGGGATATGATCACCATGTACACGTACACATGCCGCACAACGGGTCGGCATACTCCGGATCAGTGGTCGAGCAGCTGCTGGGGTATAACCTCCCCTTCTTTCACCAGTGCCTGTCGGAGCTCCTGAAGCGCCCTAGGGGTTCGAAGACGTGCAGCGGTACGTCGACCGAGAGCATCCCAGATGTGCTCGATGGGGTTTAGATCTGGAGAACAGGCAGGCCAATCCATTCGCCTGATATCTTCTGTTTCAAAGTACTCCTCCAATATGGCAGCTCCGTGGGGCCGTACGTTGTCATCCATCAGGAGGAAGGTGGAACCCACTGCACCCCTGAAAAGGCAGACATACTGGTGCAAAATGACGTCCCGATACACCTGACCTGTTACAGTTCCTCTGTCAAAGACATGCAGGGGTGTACGTGCACCAATCATAATCCCACTCCACATCATCAAACGACGACCTCCATACAGGTCCCTTTCAAGGACATTAAGGGGTTGGTATCTGGTTCCAGGTTCACGCCAGTTGAAAACCCAACGAGAATCACTGTTCAGACTATACCAGGACTCGTCCGTGAACGTAACCTGGGACCACTGTTCCAATGAACATGTACTGTGTTCTTCCAGGCTTTACGGGCTCTCCTGTGACCTTGCAGGTCTCCGGGCGAATAAACCGTGTCTGTTCAGTTGTCTGTAGACTGTGTGTCTGGAGACAACTGTTCCAATGGTTACAGTAAGGTCCCGAACAAGGCTACCTGCAATACTCCGTGGCCGTGTGCGGGCAGTGATGGTGAGATACCGGTCTTCTTGTGGTGTTGTGCACTGTGAACGTCCAGTACTGTAGCGCCTGACACGTTTCCTGTCTGCTGGAATCGTTGCCATAATCTTGAGATCACACTTTTTGGCACACGGAGGGTCCGTGCTACGACCTGCTGTGTTTGACCAGCCGCCAGTTGCCCTAGAGTTCTACCCCTCATAACGTCATCAATATGTGTTCTTTGAGCCATTTTCAACACACAGTCACCATTAGCAAGTCTGAAAACGTCTGCACACTTACTAGCTGCACCGTACTCTGACATGCACCAACACACCTCTGCGTTGGACTGCTCCCAGCGCCACCGCAGGTCAAATGCACCGCATGGTCATACCCCGAGGTGATTTAAACCGGGAAACCGCCCACCAGGGCGTTGTTTCACCATGTATCAGCATTATCCTTAATTTATGAACATAAGTGTAGAAACTCAGATAAAATGATTGAAAACTTTATCAGCTCACGGTAAACGTTACCTCCCATCGAAGGTAGAAGTTTGCGTTCCATTGCATAGTAAGGTAAATAAATAAATATAGAAGCTGTTTCTTTAGGTTTCTGTTTACATCACACTTTTGTTTACTCACTTTCTCTTTTTTAACTACAGAGAGAAACATCTACGACTTCATTCCAGTCAGAAGAAAGTCCTTGTTCGATCGTCTTAAAATTGATGAGTTTTCTCAACGAATGTCCTACCACATGGTCTAATAATACTTCAACAAGCCAAAAGGAAGTTTCAACGCTCAGGGCAGTGAACCAAACAGCCGAAAGAACGGTTAAATTGACGCAAGAATTCCATGGTTTAATCACAGTTGAGGAGAAACAAAAGCAATTTTCGTTACATTGCATACAAGAATACCGAAAGATTTGTCCTGATGGCAGAAACCAGTCTTTGAGAAGAAAACTTAAAGAATAATATTTCTCACATGTTGAACAGATATAAACACGATTTGGGCATATTAGCGTTTTATTTACCAAATAAACATTGAGTTCCAAAATCCTTCTTTACTCACACATCACAGATTTTCAAGTCCCACGTTTGGCATCGAGTCCGCACGTGTTCTCATAATTTAATGCTAATAATATTTAGAATGTGAGTAATTAAGGTCCAACAAAAAAAATAGAGGGTATGTGTATTTTATTTGGCGCAAAAAATCTCCCTTATGTCTTGGGACACGCTACTGTCCATACGCTGCTGATTCATACCGCCAAACTACCACTAAGTCGGATTATAGCCCGGACTTGATTTCTGCCTGTGAAACAACTGCTCAACTGTGGGTGAATAGAATAACAATTCCGTATCCCACACAGAATACAGCCCCGTTGTACGCCAAGTAATTGCAGCAAAATGCTCTATGCTTGCGTCTTTCTGCCAACAACTTAATTTCTTTGGCAGCTGACTTCACCCCATCGTGGAGGCGAGAAATAAGTGTTACAGACTACCACACCATTGTTCACATCCACTGCCTACCACCATCCACCACACACACTGTGGATGTCTCATAACTTATGACAATGGACGCAGATTTAGACCTACAGAATGATTCTGTGATGATGGTATAAATTTTCAGGGACAATGGAGAAAAGTAACTGTATGAATGTGAAGTAAGGGACCTCATCCGGCAACGACCGAGTCGAAAGTTATAAGCGAAAATCGTTCTGGAAGCTCTGGCATTGGACTTGTTTTACTGTAAGCTCTTTGCCTTCCATATTGTGTTACTTAAAAGCTATGAACCCTTGTTCGGTGGAAGAAATGTCTTTCACAGTGGCAAAGATATACAAGTGTTCATGGTGCTGACTTTAGAGCCCATGCTTACTATACATTTTTGTCTTGTTTTAGTCCATACTATCCATACTACCACCTCTGAAAATGTGGAAAGCAAAGAGCCTGCAATAGCAGAGGTCCGCTGTCGGAGGTATCAGAACGATTCTAGCTTATGACTAATGCATTGGCTCTGAGCACTATGGGAGTTAACTGCTGAGGTCATCAGTCCCCTAGAACTTAGAACCACTTAAACCTAACTAACCTAATGACATCACACACATCGATGCCTGAGGCAGGATTCGAACCTGCGACCGTAGCGGTTGCGCGGTTCCAGACTGAAGCGCCTAGAACCGCTCGGCCACACCTGCTGGCTATGACTAACGACTCAGTAGTTTCCGGACCAGGGTCCCTTACCTCAAATTGATACATCTACTCTTCTCTATCTTTCCTGAAAGTTTACACCATCATCACTAGTGGGTATAATTTTCCGTTCATTGTGATAAATTATGAGACGTCCACGGAGGTTTTGGCGGGTGGGAGAGGGAGTGAGCGCGAACGATAATGTGGTAAACCGTAACATTTGTTTCTCGTCTCCACAACAGGGTAATGGAAATGAGCATTTGGTGACATTGGTCGGGAGGCCCCTTGCGGGGCAGGTCCGGCCGCCTTGTTGGTATAATTATAGGTCTCATTACATTCGACGCCACATTGGGCGACCTGCGCGCCGGATGGGGATGAAATTATGATGAAGACAACACAACACCCAGTCCCTGAGCGGAGAAAATCTCCGAACCAGCCGGGAATCGAACCCGAGCCCGTACGACGGCAATCCGTCACTCTGACCACACAGCTATCGGGACGGACTCCACAACAGGGTGACAGTCAGTCTGCTGCGGAAGAAATTAGCTCGTTGGTAGAAAAAGGGTTGGTGAGAGAAGATGTCTGCTGAAGGTTGTAAAAGAAAGGAAAAAGAACTGGTTGGGACAATCATTGAGAAGGGAGTGCTTGCTAGTAGATGCTTTGGAAGGATTGGTTTGTGGGAGAAGGCTGAGAGGAAGAAGGAGATACAAGGTGATAGACGACATAAAGGGAAGAGGAAATTATGCAGACCTGAAGAGGATGGCAGTAGACCGGACAGCCTGGAGAACTACCATGTGTAAACCTGCCTTTAGGCAGGACACTGATGATGATGGTAGAAAAATACAACCATAGTGCATTTGGCTGCGATTAATTGACATGTAATGGGTCTGTGTCGTATATGGGGTGTAGGGGTGTTGATGCTGTTCACAAACTGTCGAGTAAGTCATTCACAGGTAAAAATTAAGTCTGGGCTATAATGCGACGTAGTGTTAGTTTGGCGTTATAAATCAGCAGCGTAGGATATCATCGGCAAATTCTGCAAGCGTCTGCCCATCTATGCGTCGCACTGCAACTCGATGATTTTCATACGAACTTTGTGGTAGCCTAGAGGCGTCATTCGTATCAAAACGGCAGGGGCTAAATTGATAACACTTTGCACCGGCGCTGCATAGAACCTCAGCACTAGGCTCGGCTTGGTGAACCTGTTGTTCGTTCGGGTTCGCTCTTAAGTGTACTGGAGGTTGAAAAGCTCTTCGCTTTTATTGACAATGCGTCAGCAGCAGACATATTGTACTCATAACGAGTAGATGATAGATGTCGTTTTTTCACTCTTTATAGATGGAATGGCAGTTTTGATTGAGGATGACTTATTCTAGGCATTAACGTCAGCGCTTTGCGTTTCTTTTTCCACGCTCCGACAACAACTGTTTCCCTTTTCGTGTTAACATAACATGGAGTCGAACGTAGACTGCGTACGTTCGCTGGTTTGATTTTCAAAGGATTTTGGAGCCCGCATTTTCTGTCATTGCGTACAGTTTCCTGCACAGTTGCCTTTCTCGATTTGGAACTTTATGTTGTTCGTATCTCGCGAAGTCTCCCTGGGTATATTCATGTTCTGCAATCAGTTCTGTATCATTGTCTCTTTATTAGGGGTGTTATCTTTTGGGGCTAGTGCTGTGGCGACGTCAGACAATAAGATCGACACAAGTCGAAACAGTGTGAGCATTAAAGTTTAAGGATCTTTCGTAAAATTGTATGTTATCTTTGTCCCCTTGGTTCTTTGGTACTCGAGTTTGGTTCTATGTTTGCGTTGTACTGTAAATTTACGCGTTTCAGTTAATAGATATGAATTCTGAGATTAAAGTATACAGTGCATTCACGTCCAGCGTATATCCTTTTATTGAAGAGGGAATAATGCATCGAACTTGATGATTATCTTCTACAAATGTATTGCTATAACCTGTTTGCAAAGCGGCTTCCAGCAGTTCCACTTCTGTGAAAGAAGAACCTGAGACACCACAGCAAGATTCTACTACGACACGTGTGGCGACTGCAAGCAACGGCAATCACATGGGCCACAGGAACGTCAGGATGGCCCCTCCCCCCGCCCCTCCCCCCTTTTGGCTTACCGTTGCTCAGTTGTGGTTAACGTAAGTGGAAGCCATCTTCCTTTCGCTCGACATTATGTCGGACATGGAACAGTTCACAGCAGTTATTGTACAATTGGACCTGAGTGGCAGTCTTTCGCAGTTCTAAATGAAGCAGTTTTTCAACGTTTTGTGTTGTCGCCAGAATCACGGTTGCATAAGGTCGTTGATAGCGAATCGAGTGCCAGTCGTTTCCCATCCCAAGTGGTCCGTTCGTCATGCGCACTGCCTGGACGGGGCCTACTGTCTGAACAATCTCTCAAGCTGTTTTGGTTCCGTCGTTCAACTCAGCATGTTCGGGCTATTTTATCAGCCTTCACAGATCTGCCTACAAATGAACTCGCACGCAAACATGGCGGGCGGCCCCTAATCACGCATATCATCGGCAGTTCAAAAAATGGTTCAAATGGCTCTGAGCACTATGGGACTTAACTTCTGAGGTCATCAGTCCCCTAGAACTTAGAACTACTTAAACCTAACTAACCTAAGGACATCGCACACATCCACGCCCGAGGCACGATTCGAACCTGCGACCGTAGCGGTCGCGCGGTTCCACACTGTAGCGCCTAGAACCACTCGACCACCCTGGCCGGCTCATCGGCAGTTGCTTCGGGTGCTACCGTATTATGCATTACAACGCGCACCGTCTCATAGGCCGACACCGGAGCCGTCTATGAACAACTTAGTCGATAAATTAGCTCGCCTCAACGCAAGATTTCAGAAGCAGGAAGAGGCAAGTCGTGCGCCCGCGCGTGAAGATCAGGGCGGCAAATGGTGTCGGTTTCCAGCGACGTTTTGGTAAGGCTGAAAGAAAATGTTCCATGTCATGTGTCCACCCAAACTCCAAGGGCGAGTGGTAGCAGGCACACTCACTCGTCTCCGCCATTTTAAGCGCCTACAACCAATGCGAACCGATACAGTTTCTGCAATGACAGCTTTGGCTAGACTTTTTGTGAATGACAAACTAAACAGCGACCTTTTCCTTATTGATATCAGGTCAGAGATAAGTGTGTACCCAAGATCCTTAGCTGTGCGCCCTTCCGCCAGACCACTGCCTATTCTCACAGCGGGCAACAATTCGCCAACTGCAACATTTGAAAGGATAAATTGTCAAATGTGTGTGAATTTCTAAGGGACCAAACTACTTAGGTCATCGCTCCCGGGACTTACACACTACTTAAACCAACTTATGCTAAGAACAACACACACAACCATGCCCGAGGGATGACTCGAACCTCCGGCGAGAGGGGGCCGCGCAATCCGTGACATGGCGCCCAAGACTCCGGCTGAAAGGATAAATTTGGTTCTGGATTCAGATGATAACTTCCACCATAAATGTACAACGTTGAGGCGGATGTTAGCATGCTATCTTGGGCACTGCTTTCTTACATCATTTCTCTGTAATGCATGATTTAGTGAACTAGTTAGACCGCCACACTCTCCTGTTCAATCTACTGCACCGGGTCTTGTGTTTTGTGATGCCGGCGGGTCACATCACACAAAGATATCTGCATCAGTCCTGCCGTCCGCGCTGAGCCGACAGTGTTGGCTATCGATCCGCCTCGATGCGGAAGGTATATCAGTCCGTTAAGTAGAAGAATTCGACACGCGTTTCTGCTGCTGCTGCCGAGTTACAGGAGAGTTGTCAGTTAATGGCTGTACAGATCTCGGAGATCCAAGCTCTCTACAAGAAGGAACAATGTGCCATTACGTTGTTGTATGAGGACAATGCCTCACTGTATCGATGGATCCCCATCGTTTTCAAACAGCTGGAAGTGGCCTGTACATAACCTTCGCTGCGCGGACCATACAGTGTCAATGACAGCGATCCCGAGAAACACATTTTCTGAGTCTATAATTATGATTAAGATGTGCTGCCTGTTCATAGTGTCTACAGTATAACCACTGGAGATGCTCTAAAATGTGAATAGCATCCGGTGAATTACCTTTTTAGTTTTCAGTAGGCTTGAGACAAGTAACTGCGAAAGTTATTGATTTATGACGTCCAGTTTGCAGGCGATGCATCTGAGCATTATTAGTAACCACGCTCTATCTCGTTGAGATCGGGTGTTTTGCCAGTGGCTCGCATCTTCCCAAAACGATATTTCAATGCACTGTACACATTCAGTTTAGCTGGAAACATGTAGGGGCATACTCGTGTGTCTGCATGTGTGTTTGAGTATTCGTGTATTTTATTTTTCTGTAGCTCGTAAAATCATAAAATCCGAAAGTTATCAAGTTTTCTTCCTTTTGTGTGTCCCTATTAACAATGCATCTGTGTTTCTGTGAGTGGTCTTCTTTAATTCTAAAGTATTTACGTTCGTAAGGTTCAGGTATGCAAACTTCAATACGTAATTGCACGATGAATCATACAACTTCAAATAGGAACATTACGCTAAATACACTAACAGCGCTGTGCCGCAGTCGCCTGGTCGGAAGGCGCATGATGTGTGGCTGCACGTTGTGTGTGGCTGGCGCCGGCCGGAGTGGCCGTGCGGTTCTAGGCGCTGCAGTCTGGAGCCGAGCGATCGCTACGGTCGCAGGTTCGAATCCTGCCTCGGACATTGATGTGTGTGATGTCCTTGGGTTAGTTAGGTTTAATTAGTTCTGAGTTCTAGGCGACTGATGACCTGAGAAGTTAAGTCGCATAGTGCTCAGAGCCATTTGAACCATTTTTGTGTGGCTGGCAGCCGGTAGCTGGTGGCCGCTGTAGATCAAGGAAACTCTCGATCGTAAACCGATCTTCGTGCTGCCATGAGCTGTTCTGCGGAATAGTTTCTGGAAATTTTTGCTATTACAGATGGGTTAGAAAGTGAATCGAATTGTCTTTGAGTTTCCATCAAACTGAATGTGGTGTCACAGCCAGACACCACACTTGCTAGGTGGTAGCTTTTAAATCGGCCGCGGTCCGCTAGTATACGTCGGACCCGCGTGTCGCCACTGTCAGTAATTGCAGACCGAGCGCCGCCACACGGCAGGTCTAGTGAGACGTCTTAGCACTCGCCCCAGTTGTACAGCCGACTTTGCTAGCGAAGCTACACTGACAAATACGCTCTCATTTGCCGAGACGATAGTTAGCATAGCCTTCAGCTGCGTCATTTGCTACGACCTAGGAAGGCGCCATTACCCGTTATATTGAGATTCAAATTATGTATCATCAAGAGCGATGTTCTACAATTATGGATTAAAGTTAAGTATTCAAGCAACTACGTACTTTATTTACTAGACTCAACTCCTTTAACTGTTCCAGACCTCACGCCATCCTGCGTGAGCTTATAGCGTGCATTTCGGCCTCCTCTAGCAACACAGTGTTGGCTCTTCTGCCAACACTACACTGATAACTTCAGCGGCCAACCGAAATGCGATTTAAAAATATAGGGAATGGAATGGACTCGAAACTTAATTTCTACACTGCTCGACGCTTAGAACAGGACCACGAGCAGACAGAGCATTTTAACAGCTCGTGAAGAGTGACAGCACTTCCTCGGTACGTTTCCACATCCTACAGTGTTGCCAGATCGTAGATACGACCACACTTGGAATTCTGAGGGGTGCCGGATATGTTGGTCTTCTTAAGAACACATCTACGACTTTCTCTCTGCGGCGGCCAGCCGGCGGCCTGGTTTTATGTTTAATACTGTACATTCAAGAAAGGTAAGAGCTGCTCGTTACCATTAACCGTTCCTCCTAAAATTTAGTGTTTCTTTGATCTGAAAAGTTTGATTGGCTCAGAATCTCTGTAAAAAAATTAACTCTGATTCTTAAAGTGACTTCTAAAACTGATAAATAAGCATGAACTCTGAATGCTTTAGCTTAGATTTATTGTGCCTTGATACATGGGGACATAGTGTCAATGTACTCTAACAGGACTTTCATCAATTACCAAGCAAAAAGACTACCTATACTTAACAGAACTTTTCAGTATGCATTTAAATGGTTCAAATGGCTCTAAGCAATATGGGGCTTAACATCTGAAGTCATCAGTCCCCTAGACTTAGAACTACTTAAACCTAACTAACCTAAGGACATCACACACATCCATGACCGAGGCAGGATTCGAACCTGAGACCGTAGCAGCAGCGCGGATCCGGACTGAAGCGCCTAGAACCGCTCGGCCACAGCGGCCGGCCTCAGTATGCAGAAATAGTTTACTGTGGCTGTGTATGTATTGGCAAACTAAAATGATGAAGTCACAGATACTTAAACTGCAGAGACTGTTTAATTATTACTTATTACATGACCAGTGTAGCAAAACAGATGGTCGCACTTTGACATTAACGTAGTAGTTTTCACTGACTGTCCATGTGTGAAATTGGTTATTGTTTATTGTCATAAAATCGTTTTGTTAAACTTCAGTGGTCATCTGTGTGTAATTCTTTCAACAATAAAAAACCTAATGACTGCTCCAATTTCTGCCTACTTTTACATCGTGTAGTAGTTTTACTCTTATGAATTATTATTGAGTGTGCTTAACTACTATTAATGGGTTAGCTTTAATTCAGCAAGAATACATTTCTTAACTAATACTGCAGTAACACTATCCTTACTTTGTTGGCTATTTATTTATTTATTCTTCACAGTTACATCCTATTATTTGAAAAGCTAAAATAGATCATAAAAATCACATTTGTATATTAACAATTTATTTCCGATAATTTTTTTTTTAATTCTACCACTACTGCCACTCCTGCAGAACTACAGTAGACCCCACAACCAGTCACCCAACTACCAATTCTACTGTTAGCACTAAACAATCTGTTCTTTCTTTTTTTTATTATTTTGGTGCATCTAACCTGTAGATTGCCGATTTTGCAACTCACCCCCCTCCCCCCACCAAACTACCCTAATCAACAACTACCATGATCACTTGCACCAAAGCAGTGTAAATTCTTGAAAAATTATTTCATTTGCGGTCTCTAACTTCAGAAGTGTTTTCTCCATCTGCAGAATATGTTGTCCACGTTGCCCAGCTTGGATGGCAGAATGCTGATGTGTGGTTGAATGCCTCGTGAAGTCTTCCTTGACCTTCCTGGATACTGTGGCTGCAGTGCCTTCAAAGACCCGCGAGACTGACACACTCCACAGTGTGGCTTTGGGATTAAACATCCTTAATGCCTGGTGGCCATTACCCGCCACATCATCATAGAGCATGCAGTCCCACAACGTGTGTTCTGGTGTACCCACACTGCTGGAGGAACAACTGTCGTTCATCAGTCTTTTGGTGTTGTATCGATATGTAGCATATGGGCCATGACCAGTCAGGCCCTGATATTAGGGAGAAATTCTTATGTTCTCCTGCCTATGCCTGACATGTCCCATTCATTTTTCCACAGTTATAACATGCAATCACTTATTAACGTTTTCGTATTGTCTTCAGTTCCAGGCATCCTTCATACATCCATTCGATTGCCTTTGTAAGTAGCCTGTTTTATGTTGGCAGCGCTATAGACTGTATTAATATCGCTGACAGCGCTCTGCGCCCTCGGCAAGAGATTCTGTGGTTGAACGGATTAGCAGTTAGCGAGTGGATAGAGAAGTGTATCGAAATGTTTTTCTTAGTGGATGCTCTATGTTGGTTGGACATGCAATGTAAAATGGATGAAATTTCTTACAAGAAAAGATGCAAGGAAAGGTATGATGGTGGACGCGTGGTTGATAATTTTTGGGTAGTGGAATTATTGACAACTATATAATTTTGGAACTGGATGTCACATGAATAAGGTAAAATTTTCTAAATTCATTGTTTGCTCTTCAACAAAATCTTCCTTTTGCGAACCATATGACCTCTAGTAGTTAGAGTCTATAATAGTTAGAACCCTTTTATTTAGCTGGCTGTTGTTGCTACTTGCTGTAGTTCGTGTTATGAAGATTTTCTGTGAGGTAAGTTACTTATGAAAAAGAATGTGGTTTCCACTATCGGGATTCGTGATTGAAGTGAGTTTAGGCAATTAACAGAGCTGGAGATAGTTTTATATTTCTTTCATTTCATATCTTTTGGATTTGTTAGGATTTCTTGCAATTCAGGGCTATTCTTTTGTCTTAATTATTGGAAGTCATGTTGTCAATGTATAGCAATCAGATCGCGTTTGGTTCAAAATGGTTCAAATGGCTCCCCTAGAACTTAGAACTACCTAAACCTAACTAACCTAAGAACATCCCTTCGCTCACAGCTGCAGGCGGCGCTGACTTCGGTCGCGCAGCTTGAGGCTGTTGTCAATGGGCACCACTGAGGGAGCTGGACTTGGGTATCACGGGGATGTCAACCTCGTCTCGTCTGTCCCCAGATCGGTCTGCCGCTGTGGTTGCCCCGGTTGCTGCCCGCAGTGGGGCTGAACCCTCGCCTGTGGTTGATTGGGAGGTCGTTCCAAGGCGTGGCAGGCAGCGAAAGACGTCCCCAGAGGCTGATCAGAAAGCCTCCCCGGTGCGTCTGACAAACAGGTTTCAGGTACTGTCTCTGGCTCAGCCAGATGCAGCTGCCTGCCCTGTTTCAGAGGATGATTCTCAGCCTTCAAGGTCTGGGCAATCGCAGAGGGTGGGCTCATTGGTAGTTGGGAGCTCCAATGTTAGGTGCGTAATGGGGCCCCTTAGGGATATGGCGGATAAAGAGGGAAAGAAATCCAGTGTGCACTCCGTGTGCATTCCGGGTGGACTCATTCCTGATGTGGAAAGGGTTCTTCCGGATGCCATGAAGAGCAAAGGGTGCAGCCAGCTGCAGGTGGTGGCACATGTCGGCACTAATGACGTGTGTCGTTTTGGATCTGAGGAAATTCTCTCTGGATTCCAGCGGCTATCTGATTTGGTGAAGGCTGCCGGTCTTGCTTACGAGATGAAGGCAGAACTCACCATCTGCAGCATCGTTGACACAACCGACTGCGGACCTTTGGTGCAGAGCCAGGTGGAGGGTCTGAATCAGAGGCTCAGACGGTTTTGCGACCGTGTTGGCTGCAGATTCCTTGACTTGCGCCATAGGGTGGTGGGGTTTCGGGTTCCGCTGAATAGGTCAGGAGTTCACTACACTCAGCTGGCGGCTACACGGGTAGCGGAGGCTGTGTGGCGTGGACTGGGCGGTTTTTTAGGTTAGAAGGCCTCGGGAAAGTACGGGGTGGGCTGCAATCTCAAAGGGTGCATGGCAAATACAGGACGTGCTTGGATCAAGGAACAGTCGGAATTGTAGTTGTAAATTGTTGTAGTTGTGCTGGGAAAGTCCCTGAGCTTCAAGCACTAATAGAAAGCACAGAAGCTGAAATCTTTATAGGTACAGAAAGCTGGTTAAAGCCTGAAATAAGTTCTGCAGAAATTTTTACGAAGTCTCAGACGGTGTTCAGGAAAGATAGATTAGGCAGGATTGGTGGTGGAATGTTTGTGTCTGTCAGTAGTGGTTTATCTTGTAGTGAAGTCGAAGTAGATACTCCGTGCGAACTCGTATGGGTGGAGGTTATACTTAACAGCCGAACTAAGTTAATAATTGGCTCCTTCTACCGACCCCCAGACTCCGATGATATAGTTGCTGAACAGTTCATAGAAAATTTGAGTCTCGTAACAAATAAATACCCCACTCATACGGTTATAGTTGGTGGGGACTCAACCTTCCCTCGATATGTTGGCAAAATACTTGTTCAAAACCGGTGGTGGGCAGAAAACATCTTCCGAGATTGTCCTAAATGCTTTCTCCGAAAATTATTTCGAGCAGTTAGTCCACGAACCCACGCGAATTGTAAATGGTTGCGAAAACACACTTGACCTCTTAGCCACAAACAATCGAGAGCTAATAGAGAGCATCATGACTGATACAGGGATTAGTGATCACAAGGTCGTTGTAGCTAGGGTAAAGCGGATAAAGTGTCACTAGAAGCCTTCCTAAGAGACAATCTCCATTCCTTCCGAACCGACTATGCAAATGTAGACGAGATGTGGCTCAAATTCAAAGATATAGTAGCAACAGCAATTGAGAGATTCATACCTCATAAATTGGTAAGAGATGGAACTGATTGGTACACAAAACAGGTCCGAACGCTGTTGCAGAGGCAACGGAAAAAGCATGCGAAGTTCAGAAGAACGCGAAATCCAGAAGATTGGCTAAAATTTACAGACGCGAGAAATTTGGCACGGAATTCAATGAGAGATGCCTTTAACAGGTTCCACAACGAAACATTGTCTCGAAATTTGGTAGAAAATCCGAAGAAATTCTGGTCGTATGTAAAGTACACAAGCGGCAAGACGCAGTCAATACCTTCGCTGCGCAGTGCCGATGGTACTGTTAGCGACGACTGTGCCGCTAAAGCGGAGTTATTGAACGTAGTTTTCCGAAATTCCTTCACCAGGGAAGACGAATGGAATATTCCGGAATTTGAAACACGAACAGCTGCTAGCATGAGTTTCTTAGAAGTGGATACCTTAGGGGTTGCGAAGCAACTCAAATCGCTTGATACGGGCAAGTCTTCAGGTCCAGATTGTATACCGATTAGGTTCCTTTCAGATTACGCTGATACAATAGCTCCCTACTTAGCAATCATATACAACCGCTCGCTCACCGATAGATCTGTACCTACAGATTGGAAAATTGCGCAGGTCGCACCAGTGTTTAAGAAGGGTAGTAGGAGTAATCCATCGAACTACAGACCTACACTCCTGGAAATTGAAATAAGAACACCGTGAATTCATTGTCCCAGGAAGGGGAAACTTTATTGACACATTCCTGGGGTCAGATACATCACATGATCACACTGACAGAACCACAGGCACATAGACACAGGCAACAGAGCATGCACAATGTCGGCACTAGTACAGTGTATATCCACCTTTCGCAGCAATGCAGGCTGCTATTCTCCCATGGAGACGATCGTAGAGATGCTGGATGTAGTCCTGTGGAACGGCTTGCCATGCCATTTCCACCTGGCGCCTCAGTTGGACCAGCGTTCGTGCTGGACGTGCAGACCGTGTGAGACGACGCTTCATCCAGTCCCAAACATGCTCAATGGGGGACAGATCCGGAGATCTTGCTGGCCAGGGTAGTTGACTTACACCTTCTAGAGCACGTTGGGTGGCACGGGATACATGCGGACGTGCATTGTCCTGTTGGAACAGCAAGTTCCCTTGCCGGTCTAGGAATGGTAGAACGCTGGGTTCGATGACGGTTTGGATGTACCGTGCACTATTCAGTGTCCCCTCGACGATCACCAGTGGTGTACGGCCAGTGTAGGAGATCGCTCCCCACACCATGATGCCTGGTGTTGGCCCTGTGTGCCTCGGTCATATGCAGTCCTGATTGTGGCGCTCACCTGCACGGCGCCAAACACGCATACGACCATCATTGGCACCAAGGCAGAAGCGACTCTCATCGCTGAAGACGACACGTCTCCATTCGTCCCTCCACTCACGCCTGTCGCGACACCACTGGAGGCGGGCTGCACGATGTTGGGGCGTGAGCGGAAGACGGCCTAACGGTGTGCGGGACCGTAGCCCAGCTTCATGGAGACGGTTGCGAATGGTCCTCGCCGATACCCCAGGAGCAACAGTGTCCCTAATGTGCTGGGAAGTGGCGGTGCGGTCCCCTACGGCACTGCGTAGGATCCTACGGTCTTGGCGTGCATCCGTGCGTCGCTGCGGTCCGGTCCCAGGTCGACGGGCACGTGCACCTTCCGCCGACCACTGGCGACAACATCGATGTACTGTGGAGACCTCACGCCCCACGTGTTGAGCAATTCGGCGGGACGTCCACCCGGCCTCCCGCATGCCCACTATACGCCCTCGCTCAAAGTCCGTCAACTGCACATACGGTTCACGTCCACGCTGTCGCGGCATGCTACCAGTGTTAAAGACTGCGATGGAGCTCCGTATGCCACGGCAAACTGGCTGACACTGACGGCGGCGGTGCACAAATGCTGCGCAACTAGCGCCATTCGACGGCCAACACCGCGGTTCCTGGTGTGTCCGCTGTGCCGTGCGTGTGATCATTGCTTGTACAGCCCTCTCGCAGTGTCCGGAGCAAGTATGGTGGGTCTGACACACCGGTGTCAATGTGTTATTTTTTCCATTTCCTGGAGTGTATATCATTGACGTCGGTTTTCAGTATATACTGTATTCAAACATCACCTCGAAGGGAACGATCTATTGATACGTAATCAGCATGGTTTCAGAAAACATCGTTCTTATTCAACGCAGCTACCTCTTTATTCGCACGAAGTAATAGCCGCTATCGACAGGGGATCTCAAGTTCTTGATCAACGCAGCTAGCTCTTTATTCGCACGAAGTAATGGCCGCTATCGACAGGGGATCTCAAGTTGATTCCGTATTTCTAGATTTCTGGAAAGCTTTTGACACCGTTCCTCACAAGCGACTTCTAATCAAGCTGCGCGCCTATGGGGTATTGTCTCAGTTGTGCGACTGGATTCGTGATTTCCTGTCAGGAAGGTCGCAGTTCGTAGTAATAGACGGCAAATCATCGAGTAAAACTGAAGTGATATCAGGTGTTCCCCAGGGAAGCGTCCTGGGACCTCTGCTGTTCCTGATCTATATAAATGACCTAGGTGACAATCTGAGCAATTGTCTTAGGTTGTTCTCAGATGATGTTGTAATTTACCGTCTAGTAAGGACATCCGAACACCAGTATCAGTTGCAAAGCGATTTAGAAAATATTGCTGTATGGTGTGTCAGGTGGCAGTTGACGTTAAATAACGAAGAGCGTGAGGTGATCCACATGAGTTCCAAAAGAAATCCGTTGGAATTCGATTACTCGTAAATAGTACAATTCTCAAAGCTGGAAATTGAACTAAGTACCTGGGTGTTAAAATTACGAACAACTTCAGTTGGAAAGACCACATAGATAATATTGTGGGGAAGGCGAGCCAAAGGCAGCACACTTAGAAGATGCAACAAGTCCACTAAAGAGACAGCTTACACTACACTCGTTCGTCCTCTGTTAGAATATTGCTGCGCGGTGTGGGATACTTACCAGATGGAATTGACGGAGGACATCGAAAGGGTGCAAAAAAGGGCAGCTCGTTTTGTATTATCACGTAATAGGCGATAGAGTGTGGCAGATATGATACGCGAGTTGGGATGGAAGTCATTAAAGCAAAGACGTTTTTCGTCACGGCGAGATCTATTTACGAAATTTCAGTCACCAACATTCTCTTCCGAATGTGAAAATATTTTGTTGAGCCCAACCTACATAGGTAGGAATGATCATCAAAATAAAATAAGAGAAATCAGAGCTCTAACAGAAAGGTTTAGGTGTTCGTTTTTCCCGCGCGCTGTTCGGGAGTGGAATGGTAGAGAGATAGTATGATTGTGGTTCGATGAACCCTCTGCCAAGCACTTAAATGTGAATTGTAGAGTACTCATGTAGATGTAGATGTAGATCGTACACACGCATGCCCGAAGCAGGATTCGAACCTGCGACGTAGCGATCGCGCGGTGCCAGACTGAAGCGCCTAGAACCGCTCGGCCACTCCGGCTGGCGATCGCGTTGGGCTCGTATATTGTGGGTAATAAATGAATAGTTTGAGTTGTCTCTCAGGGAAAATTCTGTTGGTCAGTGTTTAATAAAAAAAGTAATTAAAGACTTAGTTTCACCTCTCTTAACCATTAAAGAGCTCCCCTTTTAAAATTGTCAAGTCTAGTGGACATATTTCTAAAATTACTAACAAAGTATCATTCGGGGTAATGCAGTAGGCGGCCGTTAATCTTTGTTCCACTCATCGACGAATTCTTCTCGCTAACGAGGCTGGCTTCACTAGATGCAATCTACGAGCCCAAGCGTTTGCACCATATGTTACGACTGATGTTTTCAAGGGGACTTGGTTGGCTAGCTAAATGTCTACCTAATGGAAGAGAAAAATCTTATTCAGACTTAACTGATGTTATACACAAATTATCATACTGTGTAGCTGAAGGCCTTTGATATAGAAAGCCTTACATCAAGTTGAAAGACATTCAATCCGTAAAACTTCCCTGTTACCAGGTACTTTGAAGCTGTGCAAACTTTACTTTGATAAGCAAGTAAATAAAGTTTTTTATATGCTAGCACAGGATTATCAGGATTAAGATGTTGCTTTTCAGAAACAAACAAACACTATGTATCTTTGATTCGCTTATAATTTCAAGCAAACAGATATTGTGTTTCACCTTTTAGTTACATTTTATAAAATGAAACGATAGTTAGATCTTGCCATATTACCTCCGTAGCTGACGACTTCAGTGCCCGAATAGTGGTTACTTTTTATATGTGGCTCCATGTGATTTTGTTCACGTACAAAAAAGCTCATTCCTCGAGACTTTCAACACCTCTTACAGTTATTCCACTCCCCTTGCGGTATTTATAAGAGGCGCAAATAATATTTAGAACAGAACAATCTTCTTGAACTTCATAAGGCCACGCACTTCCTACGAAGCGCATTACTACACTTTACACATATAAATTATACTTAATTCACAAAATAATTTTATTTAGCACTGTTCAGTGTTTTACTGAGCCTGTATACAGCACTTTGATAATCATGAATTTTAAATGCGACCACTCACTCAAGATATTAATCACTCTACGCCATGACCCCGACTTTGTTTCTTTCTGCACAGTGGCGCGCGAACTTAGTTTGGCGCAGTCCTCGTCACCAGTGCTACACTGTGACAGGTATAATACTGTCAATACGAATCGGTTGCAGCTTTCCATGAGATTTTACAAAGTTTCTTTCCTGGAGATACTTGTATCATTCTATAAATTCATTCAACAAAAATATCACACAAATATCAGCAAAATTAATTAGAAAATTACATAGAAAAATATAAACGGAGATAAATTCAAAAATTTTTTAAAAATTTCAAGACATTTTATGGTTTTTGGTAGCAGATTTGTATTTACCCGTTACACACTGAAAGCATTCTTAACGAAAACTGTTTTTAAGTGTAGAAAATTTAAAAAACTATTTACTCATAATATTAATAACATCTGGTAATGCTAAAATAAGCGAATCGCTTCCAGTAAATGGGGAATCGCTTCCAGTAATGCGGAAGAAAGGTAGCTACAAGAGCTATACTCAAATAATTCCCAATGTTCTTGACTCTTGATGTTCGATTTTCAGCTGACATATTTGGATGTTACTTGTACTACGTTTTAGACCCAAATCATCGTTACAGCAATGGGAATGAAACTCATTGGTCTATATTTCAGGTATTTTAGCTCGCAACCAGTGCAGCGTTAGGCAGAGCTGTCGTGTCTTCCCAAGTACAAGCCACTTCAAGAAATATATCGTTCCTTCTGCTGCTCTAATGGAGAACTGACAACATTCTATAAATGTTTAGCAACTGTGTGACCATTGACTTACTTCCTCGAGTGGTTTTCTGAATTATCCTGCTGAATCTGCTTGGTATTTTCATGTCATTTCCATGAAATAATATGAACCATTATCATTTATTATGTAACATCAGATTAGCAAATTTATGATTTGATTCCTGGAAGGTCATTCCCTGCAGAATCTACAACTAATCTCATATTTCATGTTGCGAGTTGTCTGTATAATCAATTACTGTGACAATGGGAATGTAGTACAAACAGCACTTGCTCGCTAAGTATGAGTTGACGTGGCTTTCTTGTGAACCAGAAGATCAGTTAGCCCTTGGTTCAGCTATTGACGGAGAACAAGACACTTTCTCAGCTTTTTACTTCTTCTGTTACTGATCTCTAATCTTCCAGATCGAAAATCAATGAGCAAATCTTAACTTGTCCATCATAAGTTTACTCGCAACCTCAATTTAACATCACTTAGACCTAAAGGCAAAAAACTTAAGAAACTGCAGCACTGATCTCTTGTAGTTTTTTGTTAATACACAATTTGATTTATTTTTGTGTAGCACTGACTAATTTGTTTGCTGGATTTCTTTTTGGGTCTACTCTGACTGCCAGATTTAGGCATTTTCGTGATAGTTCTGAAATACTTTTTGGGTATAACATAGGATTTGATGCAGACCCTGCTCATATAGAGATTAAAAATGCAGAATATCTTAGTAATGCATGGAGTTGTGGGTATGCTCATATACTTCTTCTTTCACTAAAACAGACTGTCATCGCAAGGTTAACGTGATAAGTCATAATACATTTGTGTATTTTAATAGCACTTTTCGTTGATTTATTTCATATAACAGAAAAACATGAGACGGAAATTTACCAATAATAATACAGTCTTTCATATTTTATACAACAGTCTCACAACAATTGTGTACCTCCTCGATTCCATGCCTGTAGGAATCTACTAGTTTGAGGACAAATATGTCGGTCATCCAAGTTGAAGCTCATTTTCATCCAGAAAGGTATTTTCTTGGTGGTCATATGAGAATGAGTGAAAAAGGTATAGATTTTAGAGTGCAAGATCAGGAGAAGATGTTTGGCGACGGATGACATCCAAAACAAGCTGCTGGACAGCCATTTTTGTCAAATAAGCAGTGCAAAACTCAATGGTATCTTTTTGGTGCCGGCCGGGGTGCCCGAGCGGTTCTAGGCGCTACAGTCTGGAACCCCGCGACCGCTACGGTCGCAGGTTCGAATCCTGCCTCGGGCATGGCTGTGTGTGATGTCCTTAGGTTAGTTAGGTTTAAGTAGTTCTAAGTTCTAGGGGACTGATGACCTCAGAAGTTAAGTCCCATAGTGCCCAGAGTCATCTTTTTGGTCGTTTTTCTTACCAAACTCTGTCTCGGATGCTCCAGCAAATATCAGAGGCTATAACACACTTCCGGGAAACAGTTTGTACTACACAACAGGCTTTTTGTGCCACCGGAGGCAAAATAATATCTCTGGCGATAGCACACTACCCTTTGCTTAAGGAGATGTTTTGAAATAGGGCTCACACATTAATATATTCCTGTGTAGTTGAGATAAGGGCACCACATCTCATTAACTATAACGATCATGGACAGGAATGTTCGGTGAGGGATTGATGGTGGTCAAGAAAACCTGTAGATCTGGCCACCCATTTCACTTTTATTGCTTTGAATTAGATCATGTAGTGCACCTGCATCCAGCTTTCGAATCTTTGTCATGGGATGCAAATTTCACACGAAGTTTAAATGGTCACAGTCACCACATTTGGAGTTATCAGATATCGTAACGTAGACCGTAGTGGTAGCCACGAAGACGATTTTCATTAAATGCATGGCGAATAATCCGCGTCAAAACTATCCTACCTGAAGCGAGAAAATCATTTTCTGAGGTGATTTCTTCGATGGAACTCGCCTCATGCATGGCACAAACGTTTCGTACTGCCTCCAATCCTTCACGTGAGCTGTACGTCGTAGGCAAACAGCGCGAAACATCGCGATCGCCTGGGTGGCGCATCTGCTGCATCCAGAAGAAACATCTGTACATTAATTGTTCTGTTGTGAACAGACAGCCGAGACTCTTTCGCAGAAACATTTTTTTGAAGTTGTGCTATTACTGGCAGGCTAGAAAGTGAAGTAAATTAGACTCATGTTCAGAAAAAAACAGAGCACCTTGAACGACTAGAGATAGGACATTCATATTCACAGGAGATGTGCATTAGAATGTTCTGCAGAAATGATTAGCATTTGAACCATGGCGGCCCCTAGGTTTAAGACCAACATCGGTATCGCGGCGCTACACCACATACAGGTAAAGTGTGCCTGCGGCTTTCGGTGTCACTATAAACCGAAGGTAAAGGATCAGTGTGGCTTGAGCAGACGTTCAAGATGCCTTGCAGACGAATGCGTGAACCACACCGTCAAATCAGTGAGTTTTAAAGGGATTTTTGGCATGAGAGAATGTGATGCATCCATCCGGAAAATTGTTGCTCGTGTGGGACGAAGTGTTTCGGCAGTGCAACGCGAGTGTGCAGAATGGTTCACGGAAGGCCACAGAACACGACGAGATTGGTCAGGTCGCACCACGCAGACCGCCCCCCGTGAAGATCGACACCTCATCCGAATACCATTGCAGAACAGATTTCCGTCCTCCTCGGCTCTGGCGTAACATTGTAATACATCGTACACTATCAGGAGTTACGTGAGCGCCGTCCACTTACCTGCCTACCTTTGACGGACGTGCAGAAACGTGCTAGACGGCAATGATGTATTGAATGACATCACTGGGGACAGGAATGTCATCAGAGAGTGTTTTCGGACGAATCCAGGTTCTCTTAGGTTGAAAATGATGGCCGCATTTTGGTTCGCTGCGGACAGAGGGAGCGGCATCGCAGAGATTGCATTTGCACAAGACATACGGTGTCAACTCAAGGCCTTATGGTGGGGGGTGCTATTGGGTACAACCGGAAATCAGAAGTTGGGGCGTGTCCAGCGTGACCTACGTGATTGACATCTTGCAACCCGTAGCCGTGCCCTTTCTGCACAACACCCCAGACGCCATTTTTCAGCAAGATAATGCACGACCAAATGTTGCTGCATGAACACGTGTCTGCTTGGTGTCAGGATGTCAGCCTATCGCCCTGGCCCGCCAGATCACCAGACTTGTCACCAATCGAAAATTTGTGGGATGTGATGAAATGGCGAATGCAGCACTGTGGCCCAATGCCAACCACCACAGATGAACTTTCGAACCACGTGAATGCAGCATAGATGGCTACACCATAGGGCGCCATTCGCGCCTTATACGCCTCAATGCCATCACGCATGGAACAAGTTATCAGGGCCCATGGAGGACCCTGTGCCTACTAGTCAACAGGACACATGCTAAACCCAGGTAACTGAAATGCTAATCATTTCTGCAGAACATACTAATGTACATGTCCTGTGAATATGAACGTCCTATCTATATTTGTTCAAGGTGTTTTTTCTGAACATAAATTTATATTGGAACTTCCTTCTGAGAGATACTTTTAGCACACACACGAAATGCGATTTACAAAAATTAATGAACCAATGGTTTCTGCTGTGTACTTTTCATTTTCTCTGGGCAACATTTACAACTACATCACGAATTCGTACAGCACCAGAGCACCACAAGTAGAAAGCAACATTCCCTGTAGGAATTTCTCCATCCTACAGAGTTGCCATTTCTTGCGTTTGTCCGTTACGTGCTTTTATTTCAGTGACTAAAAATCCAAGTCGAAACTATGTATCGGGTAGCCGAGCCAGCTGCTGAATAACGTGGCCGTACAAGGAAATAAATGTATTGAATAGGCTGTAATCCCCCTCTAGGGAGTCAGAATTCTCATCCAAGGTAGTGTCTCTTCCGTTATGACGAAACCGAGGGACAGCCAAGTGCGGAGTTCGATGATGCGCTGGAACGATTCTTCCTTAGTATGCACAAGACCTGGGTTCGATTTACGCTTCAGGCAACCGTCTCCAGCAGGCACCAACAGTCGCTCTTTATCTCTGGTAACGCCAATTGAACAACGCAGGGGTGCATCGCACGTCCAAATCCACGGTTCCGTCGTTTCGTTTTTCACTAACATAAGAATCCAAATTACTCAAGCTCTCCACCAAAGTAGCCTGTCTGGGATCTAATCTTCGTCGGGCACAAAAATTTGCGTCATGACATTTCAAACTGTATCACATCCACACCAAATTACTGGCGAAATGACTCACAGTCAGATATAGAACATTTCATCACGCTATTTCAGGTTCGTACACCCAGCTCCTAGTTACTGATGAAAGAAAATTTGATAGCTAACGTAGCCAACAACAGCGATATGTGCAGGGTTCGACTTACGGTTAGAACAGAACTTATCGTCAAGTTATTTTTATTTCAAACATGCACACATCTCGCTCGTGTGAAATAAACCGATACATAACGTCTACTCGTGGCTAGAAAGCAACAACAATTCGATATCTAACATTTGATTGTGCTTAATTAACAATCCAATTAGGTGCTGGAGTCGAAATGCCGTCCAACACAAAGTTACACGTGACGTGATATCAAGTTTAAACAGGCGCACAAATTGTTGATTGTGAAAGAAACCATATTTTAGATCTTACATGATCAGGTGACACGGACAATAATTACTGGATACGAGTCCCAAGTACTGGTTCAACAAAAAAATTTCTTCGTGTAATTTCAAGTAGACACTTATTAATTGACACTGGTCAAAAATAAGACATTTCGCATCTCTTTCTACGCAGCCAGCAATGGCGTTCAGTGCTTTGTTCAAGCCTCGGCTAGGCACGACAATGTTGCTCAGTTACTATTGGATATGAGTGCTGTCATTGAATCGTATCCAGAACAAAGTAGTCCTGCATACAATTTAAAGTTCAAACATGTGCACAGCTACCTAGATAACACGGGCGATATATAAAATTCGAACTGTACGTAGATCCATGTGTCGTCATGAGTACGATTAAATTACATCTACATGGATACTCTATAACCGGCCGGAGTGGCCGTGCGGTTCTAGGCGCTACAGTCTGGAGCCCAGCGACCGCTACGGTCGCATGTTCGAATCCTGCCTCGGCCATGGATGTGTGTAATGTCCTTAGGTTAGTTAAGTCTAATTAGTTCTAAGTTCTAGGCGACTGATGACCTCAGAAGTTAAGTCGCATAGTGCTCAGAGCCATTTGATACTCTGTAAATCACATTTAAGGGCCTGGCAGAGGGTTGATGGAACCACGTTCACAATAATTCTCTATTTTTCCAATCTCGTACAGCGCGCGGGAAAAACGAACACCTATACCTTTCCGTGCGAGATCTGATTTGCCATATTTTGTTATGATGATCGTTTCTCCCTATGTAGGTCGGCGTCAACAAGATATTTTCGCATTCCGAGGAGAAAGTTGGTGAGTGAAATTTCGTGAAAAGATTCTGCCCCAACGAAAAACGCCTTGTTTTAATGATGTACACCCCAAATCCGGTATCATCTCAGTGACATTCTCTCCCCTATTTCGCGATATTACAAGACGTGTTGCTCTTATTTGATCTTTCTCGATGTCCTCCGTCAATCCTACCTGGTAAGGATCCCACACCGCGCAGCAGTATTCTAAAAGACGACGGACAAGCGTAGTGTAGGCAGTTTCTTTAGTAGATCAGTTACATTTTCTAAGTGTCCTGCCAATAAAGCCCAGTCTTTGGTTAGCCTTGGGCACAACATTTTCTATGTTTTACTTCCAATTTAAGTTGTTCGTAATTGTAATTCCTAGGTATTTAATTGAATTTACGGCCTTTAAATTTGACTGATTCATCGTGTGATCGAAGTTTAATGGATTCCTTTTAGCACTTAAGAGGATGACCTCACACTTTTCGTTATTTAGGGTCAGTTGCCAATTTTTCCATCATACAGATATCTTTTCTAAATCATTTTGCATTTTGTTTTGATCTCCTGATGACTCTACTAAACGATAAGCGACAGCATCATCTGCAAACAAACTAAGACGGCTGCTCAGATTGTCTCCTAAATCGTTTATATGGATAAGAAACAGCAGAGGGCCTAAACACTACTTGAAATTACTAGTCTGGTGAAATAAAAAAAATGGGTGTTGGAGGTTTACCAGCATGCCTTCGGCTTGGAAAGCTACGTATAAATGAATAACGTCTAACCCCATGACATAGCCGTGATAGTGCATGAGGAATTCCATCACGTTCAGAATCCAACAGACCGAAATGTGCTTTATAATACCTTGTAACCTCTATTCCCAACCCCAAACTGTCATCTCTGTTTCCTGTTTCACAACGAACACACTCAATCTCTGTATATAGTAGGTGGACAACATCAGCAGGGATCGCTAAAGCGCAGAGGTCGCCACCAGATAACAACCCAGAAATGAATACCTGACAGTCATGTCAGTCAACGTTTTATTGCTATAGTCATGGACCATTTACATTTGTTTTAGGGAATCACATGTAAAAATTCTGTTCTAATCATACAAGATGCACAAGTTAAATACTAGGCTGCTCACTTAACCCAGCTAAAGCACTGACTGACTGTCAAGAGTCGCTAGTTGCATCCTCTACTAAACCTTTCCGTTAAAACTAACTCAGCCACGATCGATAGTTAAGAGGAGGACTCAACGGTGAACCAGCAAAGTACTGGTTGTACCACAGCTCACCAGCGTAGCACATAACTCGAATCTGACGTATTCTCTGCATATCTGCATTTCTCGAGATCCCAGCAACAAGTGTCCTTTCGAACCTCCGTCTCCAGACGTGCTCGCACAACTGGTGGTTGCGCTCACCAATCAGGGGCCGGCACCTCCCACCACCTCCCCCCACCTTACTTCAGCTTTCAGTATTATTTTTATATCAACTGTATGTTAAATAAGAATAAAAAATTTCCCAAGATGACGTGCTGGAACATAGTCCCTCTTTTCCTATTTGTAATGAAGCCAACTACCATTTTTATAGTAAAAAGAACATCCTCAATTCAAGTGCCCGCCTGTGGTTTGTCCATTCCGCATTGGACTGTTAACACCCTATTTTCGGCGGTAAGTGAAAACGCGCTGTAGCCAGCTGTTACTGCCGTCTCTACAGGTGAGTGGCGCCGTGTTGGAGAAGGCACTTATTTATTTATTTAGTATCCAAGCCATCGCACAAACAGTGTTGGGATCATACTAGAAATTTAAAAAAATATGTACAAAATAAAATTGCGTACCACATTTACCAGTAAATTTGCGATTTCTTTGCTTGTAAATGGTGAATAATAATTTTTTTTCCTAGTAATAACTACATATAGACTAAATAGTAGTGTAGATAGTAAAGTAGTATAGTACAAACTGGAACATACCAAGATGGAAATTTCTCAATGGATTTATCACGCAACTGCATTGAACATATTTAAGAGTAGTTCATAAAATCATTTTCTTGACCTGCAAAATTTTCATTTACTGAGTAACAACATATCCATACAGATTACATGCATATTTATTTATTTATGTATTTACAGGTCTAGTTCCGTAGGACCAAATCGAGGAGCAAATCTGAAGGTCATGGAACGTGTCAGTACATGAAATTATAACATAAAAGTACTAGCAAATAAAATAAAATGTTTAGGAACCCAAAAAAAGTCAAGCCATAAGTTTAAGTAAACGCAATCAACAATTTAACATAAGAATCAGCTTAATTTTCCAAGGAACTCCTCAACAGAATAGAAGGAGCGCCCCATGAGAAAAGTCTTCAGTTTCGATTTGAAAACGCATGGATTACTGCTACGATTTTTGAATTCTTGTGGTAGCTTAAAATGGATGCAGCAGTATACTGCACACCTTTCTACACAGAGTTAAGGAAGTGCGATCCAATTGCAGATTGCATTTCTGCCAAGTATTAACTGTGTGAAAGCTGATAATTCTTAGAAATAAGCTAATATTGTTATCAAGAAACGGCAGTAAAGAATATATATATTGAGAGGCCAATTTCAGAATACCCAGACTAGTGAGCAGGTGTCGACAAGAGGTTCGTGAACTTACACCACTTATTACCCGAACTGCTCATTTCTGAGCCAAAAATATCCTTTGAGAATGGGAAGAGGTACCCCAAAACTATAATACCGTATGACATAAGCGAATGAAAATAAGAAAAGTAGACTAATTTTCGTCTCGAATGATCACTTATTTCAGATACCGTTCGAATAGTGAAAATGGCAGCATTAAGTTTCTGAACAAGATCCTGAATATGGGCTTTCCATGACAGTTTACTATCTATCTGAAAACCTAGAAATTTGAACTGTTCAGTTTCACTAATAATATACCTGTTTTGTGAAATTAAAAGTTGGGTTGGAGCCAGTGTTGCACACAACATCCTTTACTATCAAGCTAGTGTCATCAGCAAACAGAAATATTTTAGACTTAACTGTAATACGAGAGAGGATATCATTTATATAAATAAGGAACAAGAGTGGCCTCAACACTGATCTCTTGGCCACCCCACATTTGACCGTACTCCATTCAGACCCCACACCACAGTCAGTTTCAACACTATGAATAATGACCTTTTACTGTCTGTTGTTGAAGTAAGAGGTGAATCAATTGTGAGTCCAACTTCTGAAGCAATATTTTGTGATCAACACAATCAAACTCCATAGATAAATCAAAAAATATGTCTACCGTTCGAAACTTTTTGCTTAACCCATCCAGTACCTCACAGAGAAAAGAGAATATAACATTTTTAGTTGTTAAACCACTTCCAAAGCCAAACTGTACCTTTGATAACAAAATTATGTGATATGTAATGATTAAACATCCTTACATACATAACCTTTTCAATAACTTTAGCAAACATTGATGGCATAGAAGTAGGTCTAAAATTGTCTACATTATCCCTTTCCCCCTTTTTATAAAGCAACTTTGCTACTGAGTACTTTCATCATTCAGGAAACTGACTATTCTTAAAGAAAACATTATAAGCATGACTACGTACAGGGCTAACATGTGCAGTACAGCACTTTAATATTCTTCTAGGTACTCCATCTTATCCATGAGAGCCCTTAGTCTTCAATGATTTAATTATTGACTCAGTCTCCCCCTTGTCATTGTCACAGAGAAGTATTTCAGACATCAGTCTCGGAAAGGCATTTTCCAAGAGTGTTACATGATTCCCTGTAGAAACTAAATTTTCATTTAGTTCACCAACAATGCTCAGAAAGTGATTCTTAAATACGGTACATATATCTCAGTACAGTAACAGAAATATTTTTACTATGAACTGACTTTATATCATCGACCTTGTGCTGCTGACCAGACACTTCCTTCACAACTGACCACATTGTTTTAATTTTATCCTGTGAATTAGCTATTCTATTTGCGAACCACATACTCTTTACCTTCCAAATACGAGGGCTATCCACAAAGTACATTACGTTTTGGAATTAAAAATAAATAAAGTATTGGAATCTTTTTTTATTATATACAGATGAAAGCCTTACTTAAATACTACTTTTCTACATAGTTGCCATTTAAATTAACGCACTTATCGTAGCGATGGACGAGCTTGGAAATTCCTTCGTCGTAAAATTCGGCCGCCTGCGTCTTTAACCACGTGGTTACCTCTTCTTGAAGCTGTGCGTCGTCATCAAAACGCTGCATAGCCAACCACTTCTTCATTGCTGGGAATAAGTGGAAGTCGCTCGGTGCCAGGTCGGACTGTACGGCGGATGAGGAAACAACTCCCACTTAAAAGATTCGAGAACTTCACGAGTGGCATTTGCCGTGTGGGCCCGGGCGTTGTCGTGAATCAGCAAGATCTTTGAGCCCAACTTTCCCCTGCGCTTGTTTTGTATTGCTCTTCTGAGGTTGTGCAGAGATTGGCAATACCTTTGAGAGTTTATTGTACTGCCTCTTTCCAGGAAATCCACAAAAATCACACCTTTTCTGTCCTAAAAGACAGTCATTACATGGTCGAAGGCGCAGGCGGCCGAATTTTACGACGAAGGAATTTCCAAGCTCGTCCATCGGTACGATAAGTGCCTTAATTTAAATGGCAACTATGTAGAAAAGTAGTATTTTTAAGTGTGGCTTTCATCTGCATATAACAAAAAAAAATTCCAATACTTTATTTATTTTTAATTCCAAAACGTAATGTACATTGTGGATAGCCCTCGTAATATTCTTAAGCACCTTACAATACTGTTTGTAATGGGCTACTGTAGCTTGATTGTGACTACTACTAACATTTTGATAACGCTGCGTTCGGTTGGGGCGGCGGTGGGGTGAGTGGACTCCTGCAGCCTGTTGTGGGGTTGTGTACCACTGCGGGCTACGGCGGGGACGAAGCCTCTCCGTCGTTTCTAGGTCCCCAGTTCCATACAATACAATACAATACAACATTTTGATATAATTCCTTCTTTGTTCTACATGATATCCTTATCCCACTAGTCAGCCACGCAGGAAAGCAATTCTCAAAGAACATGAGAAATATCTTAAGGAAAGCATTGTATTTGTCATCTACGTTATCAGCACTATAAACGTCCTGCCACTCTTATTCCTTAACGATATTTAAAAGACATTAGACCTTGCCGTTGGTGGGGAGGCTTGCATGCCTCAGCGATACAGATGGCCGTACCGTAGGTGCAACCACAGAGGAGGGGTATCTGTTGAGAGGCCAGACAAACGTGTGGTTCCTGAAGAGGGGCAGCAGCCTTTTCAGTAGTTGCAGGGACAACAGTCTGGATGATTGACTGATCTGGCCTTGTAACATTAACCAATACGGCCTTGATGTGCTGGTACTGCGAACGGCTGAAAGCAAGGGGAAACTACAGCCGTAATTTTTCGCGAGGGCATGCAGCTTTACTCTATGGTTAAATGATGATGGCGTCCTCTTGGGTAAAATATTCCGGAGGTAAAATAGTCCCCCATTCGGATCTCCGGGCGGGGACTACTCAAGAGGACGTCGTTATCAGGAGAAAGAAAACTGGCGTTCTATGGATCGGAGCGTGGAATGTCGGATCCGTTAACCGGGAAGGTAGGTTAGAAAATTTAAAAAGGGAAATGGATAGGTTAAAGTCAGATATAGTGGGAATTAGCGAAGTTCGGTGGCAGGAGGAACAAGACTTTTGGTCAGGAGAATACAGGGCTATAAATACAAAATCAAATAGGGGTAATGCAGGAGTAGGTTTAATAATGAATAAAAAAATAAGAGTGCGGGTAGGCTACTACAAACAACATAGTGAACGCATTATTGTGGCCAAGATAGACACGAAGCCCACGCCTACATAGTAGTACAAGTTTACATGCCAACTAGCTCTGCAGATGACGAAGAAATTGAAGAATATAATGTATGATGGGATAAAATAAATTATTCATGTAGTAAAGGGAGACGAAAATTTAATAGTCATGGGTGACTGGAATTCGATAGTAGGGAAAGGAAGAGAAGGAAATGTAGTAGCTGAATATGGATTGGGGGTAAGAAATGAAAGAGGAAGCCGCCTGGTAGAATTTTGCACAGAGCATAACTTAATCGTAGCTAACGCTTGGTTCAAGAATCCTAAAAGAAGGTTATATACATGGAAGAATCCTGGAGATACTGACAGGTTTCAGATAGATTATGTAATGGTAAGACAGAGGTTTAGGAACTAGGTTTTAAATTGTAAGACATTTCCAGGGGCAGATGTGGACCCTGACCACAATCTATTGGTTATGAGCTGTAGATTAAAACTGAAGAAACTGCAAAAGGTGGGAATTTAAGGAGATGGGACCTGGATAAACTGACTAAACCAGAGGTTGTACAGAGTTTCAGGGAGAGCATAAGGGAACAATTGACAAGAATGGGGAAAAGAAATGCAGTAGAAGAAGAATGGGTAGCTTTGAGGGATGAAGTAGTGAAAGCAGCAGACGATCAAGTAGGTAAAAAGACGACGGCTAGTAGGAATGCTTGGGTGACAGAAGAAATGTTGAATTTAATTGATGAAATGAGAAAATATAAAAATGCAGTAAATGAAGCAGGCAAAAAGGAATACAAAAATGAGGTCGACAGGAAGTGCAAAATGACTAATCAGGGATGGCTAGAGGACAAATGTAAGGATGTAGAGGCTTATCTCACTAGGGCTAAGATAGATACTGCCTACAGGAAAATTAAAGAGACCTTTGGAGAAAAGAGAACCACTTGTATGAATATCAAGAGCTCAGATGGAAACCCAGTTCTAAGCAAAGAAGGGAAAGCAGAAAGGTGGAAGGAGTATATAGAGGGTCTACACAACGTCGAGGTACTTGAGGGCAATATTAAGGAAATGGAAGAGGATGTAGATCAACATGAAATGGGAGATATGATACTGCGTGAAGAGTTTGACAGAACACTGAAAGACTTAAGTCGAAACAAGGCCTCGGGGGTAGACAACATTCTATTAGAACTACTGACAGCCTTGGGAGAGCCAGTACTGACAACCCTCTACCATCTGGTGAGCAAAATGTATGAGACAGGCGAAATACCCTCAGACTTCAAGAAGAATATAATAATTCCAAACCCAAAGAAAGCAGGTGTTGACAGATGTGAAAATTACCGAGCTATCAGTTCAATAAGTCACGGCTGCAAAATACTAACGCGAATTCTTTACGGACGTATGGAAAAACTGGTATAAGCCGACCTCGGGGAAGATCAGTTGGGGTTCACTAGAAATATTGGAACACGTGAGGCAATACTGACCCTACGACTTATCTTAGAAGCTAGATTAAGAAAAGGCAAACCTACGTTTCTATCATTTGTAGACTTAGAGAAAGCTTTTGACAATATTGACTGGAATACTTTCTTTCAAATTGTGAAGATGGCAGGGGTAAAATACAGCGAGCGAAAGGCTATTTACAATTTGTACAGAAACCAGATGACAGTTATAAGAGTCGATGGACATCAAAGGGAAGCAGTGGTTGGGAAGGGAGTGAGACGGGGTTGTAGCCTCTCCCCGATGTTATTCAATCTCTATATTGAGCAAGCAGTGAAGGAAACAAAAGAAAAATTCGGAGTAGATATTAAAATCCATGGAGAAGAAATAAAAACTTTGAGGTTCGCCGATGACATTGTAATTCTGTCAGAGACAGCAAAGGACTTGGAAGAGCAGTTGAACGGAATGGATAGTGTCTTGAAAGGAGGATATAAGATGAACATCAACAAAAGCAAAACGAGGATAATGGAATGTAGTCGAATTAAGTCGGGTGATGCTGAGGGAATTAGATTAGGAAATGAGACACTTAAAGTAGTAAAGGAGTTTTGCTATTTGGGGAGAAAAATAACTGATGATGGTCGAAGTAGAGAGGATATAAAATGTAGACTGGCAATGGCAAGGAAAGCATTTTTGAAGAAGAGAAATTTGTTAACATCGAGTATAGATTTAAGTGTCAGGAAGTCGTTTCTGAAAGTATTTGTATGGAGTGTAGCCGTGTATGGAAGTGAAACATGGACGATAAATATTTTGGACAAGAAGAGAATAGGATCTTTCGAAATGTGGTGCTACAGAAGAATGCTGAAGATCAGATGGGTAGATCACATAACTAAAGAGGAAGTGTTGAATAGGATTGGGGAGAAGAGAAGTTTGTGGCACAACTTGTCTAGAAGAAGGGATCGGTTGGTAGGACGTGTTCTGAGGCATCAAGGGATCACCAATTCAGTATTGGAGGGCAGCGTGGAGGGTAAAAATCATAGAGGGAGACCAAGAGATGAATACACTAAGCAGATTCAGAAGGATGTAGGTTGCAGTACGTACTGGGAGATGAAGCAGCTTGCACAGGATAGAGTAGCATGGAGATCTGCATCAAACGAGTCTCTGGACTGAAGATCACAACAACAACAACATAGTTTATAGTTATATGTGACATTTGTTTGAGTACAATAGCCTTTTAGTGTTAAAATTTGTGCATCATGGCCTGAAAGGCCATTCACCCTTTTACTAACAGAATGTCCATCTATTAACGAAGAATGAATAAAAATATTTTCTATGGGTGTGGTACTGTTCCCCTCCACCCTAGAAGGAAAAAATGCATCAGGTCATATGAGTTTAGGAGATCTACCAACATACTTTTTCTTGCACAGTCATATCCAAAATTAATATTGCAGTCACCACATATGACTAATTTTTGGTACTTCCTATAAAGTGAACTAAGAACCAACAGAAATGCTCTGAAGCCAGAGTTAGGCGAGCAATAAACAACAACAATTAGAAGTTTAGTTCCACTAAATTCAACTGCACCTGCGCAATATTCAAATATCTATTCAGTGCAGTGCCGTGATACGTCTATGGACTCAAACGAAATACTGTTTTTTACGTACATGCCCCACTCCCACACTCCGCGAGAAACTTCTTGAAAAACAGCCTGTTAATCTGTATCCTGGTAAAGGAACCCGCTGAATTGTCAAATTATCTAAGTGGTGTTCCGATATACCAATAATGTCAGAGTTCACAAACTTTATCTCTAATACTTCTTATATTTTGATGAATATGATAATTCCTTCACTACTTGGATACCTGGCCTCCTCTGAAGATGAGTCCTTAGTTACAGGCACTTCCTTTAAGCAGGTATATCTATCAGCTTACTTCAGTCTAAAAAAGGTGTTGCTCTAACACCAACTACTACAGGGATTTTTCATGAGTGATCCCACCACCACCTACTATACTGTCACCAATAAGATTTGTCAGTCTCATTTTGTGTAGGCAATCAACTGTACTAAAAAGATATTGCCGGCCGGAGTGGCCGAGCGGTTCTAGGCGCTGCATTCTGGAACCGCACGACCGCTACGGTCGCAGGTTCGAACCCTGACTCGGGCATGGATGTGTGTGATGTCGTTAGGTTTAAGTAGTTCTAAGTTCTAGGGGACTGATGACCTTAGAAGTTAAGTTCCACAGTACTCAGAGCCATTTGAACCATTTGAAGCCCACCCAAAGATGTAAACAACCATACATGAGCAGCGCCTGTTAGACGGAGTGGGTCCGACAGCCGATCAGTTCCAGTCATTCCAACAGGAAGGAGGTACATGGCTCGTGTTGTCTGCAGTTCAACTGTACCTAGACGGTCGATCGCTTCCGTATAGTTACTTTGTGCTAGGAAGGGCTCTCAACAAGGGAAGTGTCCAGACGTCTCGGAGTGAGCCAAAACTATGTTGTTCTGACATGGAGAAGATACAGAGAGACAGGAACTGTCGATGGCATGCCTCGTTGAGGCCGCCCAACGGCTACTACTACAGTGGATGACCGCTACCTACGGATTATGGCTTGGAGGAACCATGACAGCAACGCCACCATCTTGAATAATGCTTTTCTTGCAGCCACAGGAAGTCGTGTTACGACTCAAACTGTGCGCAATAGTCCGCATAATGCGCAACTTCACTCCCGACGTCCATGTAGAGGTCCATCTTTGCAACGACGACACCATGCAGCGCAGTACAGATGGGCCCAACAACATGCCGAATGGACCGCTCAGCATTGGCATCACGTTCTCTTCACCGATGAGTGTCGCATATGCTTTCAACCAGACAATCGTCGGAGACTTGTTTGGAGGCAACCCGGCCAGGCTGAACGCCTTAGACACACTATGCAGCGAGTGCAGTAAGGTGGAGGTTCCCTGCTGTATTGGGATAGCATTATGTGGGGCCGACGTACGCCGATGGTGGTCATGGAAGGCGCCGTAACGGCTGTACGATACGTGAATGCCATCCTCCGACCGATAGTGCAACCATATCGGCAGCATATTGGCGAGTCATTCGTCTTCATGGACGACGATTCGCTCCCCTATGCCAGCCGCGGTGGTCTCGCGTTTATAGGCGCTCAGTCCGGAACCGCGCGACTGCTACGGTCGCAGGTTCGAATCCTGCCTCGGGCATGGATGTGTGTGATGTCCTTAGGTTAGTTAGGTTTAAGTAGTTCTAAGTTCTAGGGGACTGATGACCACAGATGTTAAGTCCCATAGTGCTCAGAACCATTTGAACCATTTTTCGCTCCCCTGTCGAGCACATATTGTGAATGACTTCCTTCAAGATAACGACATCGCTCGACTAGAGTGGCTCTGAGCACTTAACTTCTGAGGTCATCAGTCTCCTAGAACTTTGAACTACTTAAACCTAACTAACCTAAGGATATCACACACATCCATGCCCGAGGCAGGATTCGAACCTGCGACCGTACCAGTCGCGTGGTTCCAGACTGTAGCGCCTAGAACCGCTCGGCCACTGCGGCCGGCCGCTCGACTAGAGTTGCCAAAATGTTCTCCAGGCATAAACCCTATCGAACATGCCTGGGATAGATTGAAAAGGGCTGTTTATGGACGACGTGACCCACCAACCACTCTGAGGGTCTGCGCGGAATCGCGGTTGAGGAGTGGGTCAATCTGGACCAACAGTGCCTTGATGAGCTTGTAGACAGCATGGCACGACGAATACAGGTATGGATCAATACAAGAGGACGAGCTAATGGGTATCAGAGGTACCGGTGTGTACAGCAATCTGTACCACCACCTCTGAAGGTCTCGCTGTATGGTGGTACGACATGCAATGTGTGGTTTTCATGAGCAATAAAAAGGGCGGGAAAGATGTTTATATTAATCTCTATTCCGATTATCTCTACAGGTTCCGAAACTTTTTTTGATGTGTATATTATGTTTTCATCATTTCCTCGGGAGTGATCACATTCACATTCATACGAATACGTAAATCGGGCAACGAGGTATACCTCACTCTCATACAGGGCGTACAAATTAGGTGCTTCGATAGCAGATTCCTATCATATAACACACGTAATGTCACTAATGTAGTGTATGACATGCCAGAGGTGTTTTCCGGTGAAGGATTCGGTTGACTAGTCGTCTTATCATTAAATACTTGCGGTTCCTTTTCGAAAGCCACTTATTTTCGGATGCCAGTAGAGTCGTTGTGCAGAATCGACTGTCATTATAGGTCCATACCTTACACCTCCCTGGTGCAAACGGACGTTACACACGACACAGACACAAATTTGAATACAACGAACAGCGGAAAAAAAGAAAATTGGGACGAGGAAGGTTTTCAGCACGACTGGCCCGCTTGGCAGTCCAACACCATGTCCACTTCACCACAATGCCGTTGCTCGTTTAATTGCTATAGATTGCGCTTGTTGCCCTTGGACCATTCGCTGTTTCTATTTTGCTCTTGCCCGCATCTCGTGGTCGTGCGGTAGCGTTCTCGCTTCCCACGCCCGGGTTCCCGGGTTCGATTCCTGGCGGGGTCAGGGATTTTCTCTGCATCGTGATGGCTGGGTGTTGTGTGCTGTCCTTAGGTTAGTTAGGTTGAAGTAGTTCTAAGTTCTAGGGGACTTATGACCACAGCAGTTGAGTCCCATAGTGCTCAGAGCCATTTGAACCATTTTCTTTTGCTCTTTTTTCACAGTTCAGTAGACAATCTTCCTGTTTTCATGTTCGATCTGTGTTCATTTTCTGGTGGGCTGTCCACTGGGCCCTCTTAGCACTAAATGTGAGGGGGGTGCGATGGGAAGTTTCCCTTGTAACAGCCGGTGCATGAAGTGGCCCCGAGCTTCGGTGGAGCGAACTGCCGACATGTTGGCTTGCGTCGCCCTGTATAGCCGGGACGTGGAGGAATTCTTGCCGATCCAGTTCCGCACACGTGATACGAGGAAGTAGGTCCCTGGCACGGAGGAGCTCTCCTGGCGCTTGTCCTGCTGCAGTCTGTCGTCGTTATTGACGCAGTTGGCGGAGGCAACGCCTCCTACATATGCATCCCCGTCATGCTTAAGTGTCTGATGGGCTGCCGATCCAGTTAGGAGAAAGTCCGGTACATTGGAATTCTCACCATTCAAAATACACTGAAGCGCCAAAGAAACTGGTATAGGCATGCATATTCAAATACAGAGATGTGTAAATAGGCAGAATACGGCGCTTCGGTCGGCAACGCCTGTATGAGACAATAAGTGTCTGGCGCAGTTGTTAGATCGGTTACTGCTGCTACAATGGCAGGTTACCAAGATTCAAGTGATTTTGAACGTGGTGTTATAGATGGCGCACGAGAGATGGGACACAGCGTCTACGAGGTAGCTATGAAATGGGGGTTTTCCCGTACGACTATTTTACGCTGGACCATCAACAAGTGTCAGCGTGCGAACCATTCATCGAAACGTTGTCGATAAGAGCTTTCGGAGCCCCACTCGTGTGCCCTCGATGACTGCACGGCACAAAGCTTTACGCTTATCCTGTGCCCGTCAACTTGACTGTTGATGACTGGAAAAATGTTGCCTGGTCGGATGAGTCTCGTTTCAAATTGTATCGAGCAGATGGACGTGTGAGGCTATGGAGACAACCACATGAGTCCAACAGTCCCCTGCATGTCAGCAGGTGACTGTTCAAGCTTGTGGAGGCTCTGTAATGGTGTGGGGCGCGTGCAGTTGCAGTGATATGGGACCCCTCACACGTCTACATACGACTCTGACAAGTGACACGTACGTAAGCATTCTGTCTGATCACCTGCATCCATTCATGTCAATTGTGCATTCCGACGGACTTGGGAAATTCCAGCAGGAAAATGCGACATCCCACACTTCCAGAATTTCTACAAATTGGCTTCAGGAACAATCTTCTGAGTTTAAGCACTTCCGCTGTCCACCAAACTCCCCAGACATGAACATTATTGAGCATATCTGGGATGCCTTGCAACGTGCTGTTCAGAAGAGGTCTGCACCCACTCGTACTCTTACGGATTTATGGACAGTCCTGCAGTATTTATTGTGTCTCACTGTTTAGAGGCACAAAACGTGTAGGTGTTTTCAGCTCGTTACTAAATGCAAATAAGTAGGAGGCCGAGTTGATAGGAGCTGAAGGGAGTCCAGGTTGCAATAATATGCGGTACGGCATACTGTTAGAGAGAAGGATTGTTATTCAAGAAACACATAGTACAATGAAATTACTTATCTTCAGTAGTTTGTAGGACTGCAGCTCGAAACATGGAATACCACGAACTAATACAACATATTCCAGGGACTGATGGGCCTTCCTCAGAGAGTCACTGCAAACAAGTCTGGCTGAGGGCCGATTATGAAAGTGCGTCTACCTAGGTTGAAATCTAGCTAAGAAGTGAACGAGGCACACTCCAGTTCCGTTGAGCTGCACAGCCCGCTAGAGTGCGCTGTGCTCGGCAGACGACGATCTGCCAATCTTGTGTTGGCGCCGCGTTGTAGTAGTATCTGTGGCAATGATACTACAGGATTCATGGTGTCTGTTCCCTCCAGCGTTACTTCAGACATTAGTAGAGTCCATGCCACGTCGTGTTACGGCACTTCTGCGTGCACGGTATTAGGCAGATGTATCAGTTTCTTCGGCTCTTCAGTGTAAAACTATGGTTCATCAATCAAAGACACTTCCCATGCGACTGTGCATACTACACGTAACTGCTTGAAATTCTCTTTCATTACCCCACTGAGATTCGAGCGCCACGAGCAACGTTTCCCGCGCTTTTCCAAACCTCGTCACGGTCTGCCTTAAACCAGGGATCTCTAGCCCTATTTATAAACTCTTCCCTGCCTGCGACATCAGATACGCCAGTTGCTCACGTAATGAAAATGCTTTGCTTAACACCAACTGGCGCGAACGATTATATTCACTCAGATCAACTATTGCAAGAGTTTTAGATGTGTATTTCTTATCCAAACAGTATCTTTGTTAACGGACTGTTTCGTGTCTCACTCAGGTCAGAGTCAGGTACCAGTTCATTCCTCCGCGCTCATACGCCAACCTTCTAGGAGGTCTGAGAAGCCACTTCAGTCCCACCCTTCACACATCTTCCGCCCATGTCAGCGTCTCCGCTGCTCGCTCAAACATGGCTACCTCTCACTCTTTTGAATTTTACTACTCTGCTATCTTCAAAATTGCATACAAATCAAACTATAAGTATGGTTTATATGTTAATTGTATCAAGTAACTGCAAATTTTCTACTGCATAGTTTCGAACCTATTACAAAGTAATTTATTCTTTATCTTAACTTACATTATTAAGCAATATTATATTCGGAAATCAGCGTGGGCGGGGAAATGAAATATCGCTGCCACATCTTTTGTAGTCCTGTTCTCTAAAACAAAGGTAAGTCTATATCGCAGAAACATTTCGTTGCATTTTTGCATACGACGGCACAATTTCTGCCGTACGGTATTATGTATCTGCACATACTGTAGTATATACATAGTACCCAGAATCTACTATGTAGGAATTAACATGGATTCCGGAAACAGCGATCGTGTGAGACCCAACTCGCTTTATTTGTTCATGAGACCCAGAAAATATTAGATAGAGGCTCTCAGGTAGATGCTATTTTTCTTGACTTCCGGAAGGCGTTCGATACAGTTCCGCACTGCCGCCTGATAAACAAAGTAAGAGCCTACGGAATATCAGACCAACTGTGTGGCTGGATTGAAGAGTTTTTAGCAAACAGAACACAGCATGTTGTTATCAATGGAGAGACGTCTACAGACGTTAAAGTAACCTCTGGCGTGCCACAGGGGAATGTTATGGGACCATTGCTTTTCACAATATATATAAATGACCTAGTAGATAGTGTCGGAAGTTCCATGAGGCTTTTCGCGGATGATGCTGTAGTATACAGAGAAGTTGCAGCATTAGAAAATTGTAGCGAAATGCAGGAAGGCAGCGGATAGGCACTTGGTGCAGGGAGTGGCAACTGACCCTTAACATAGACAAATGTAATCTATTGCGAATACATAGGGAGAAGGATCCTTTATTGTATGTTTATATGATAGCGGAACAAACACTGGTAGCAGTTACTTCTGTAAAATATCTGGGAGTATGCGTGCGGAACGATTTGAAGTGGAACGATCATATAAAATTAATTGTTGGTAAGGCGGGTACCAGGTTGAGATTCATTGGGAGAGTCCTTAGAAAATGTAGTCCATCAACAAAGGAGGTGGCTTACAAAACACTCGTTCGACCTATACTTGAGTATTGCTCATCAGTGTGGGATCCGTACCAGATCGGGTTGACGGAGGAGATAGAGAAGATCCAAAGAAGAGCGGCGCGTTTCGTCACAGGGTTATTTGGTAACCGTGATAGCGTTACGGAGATGTTTAACAAACTCAAGTGGCAGACTTTGCAAGAGAGGCGCTCTGCATCGCGGTGTAGCTTGCTCGCCAGGTTTCGAGAGGGTGCGTTTCTGGATGAGGTATCGAATATATTGCTTCCCCCTACATATACCTCCCGAGGAGATCACGAATGTAAAATTAGAGAGATTAGAGCGCGCACGGAGGCTTTCAGACAGTCGTTCTTCCCGCGAACCATACGCGACTGGAACAGGAAAGGGAGGTAATGACAGTGGCACGTAAAGTGCCCTCCGCCACACACCGTTGGGTGGCTTGCGGAGTATAAATGTAGATGTAGATACCTGTTACAGCTGAATAGTCTCTGTGCTGCAGGAACTACAGCTTCCGAATTAACTGTTGGCTTGGCCTTTGACAGATTTACGCACTTATCCACTGTTAAGATATTTTGATTTCTGGTGCTCTGAAACCCGCTACAAAATTCATTCGCTCCTTCCCGACTTCGTAGTAAAAAGCACGGTGGAAACACTGGACTCTGTTATGTAGGATTCTATACATCGTGCACTAAACCTCTTGACAGATAAACACTGAGACCGAAACTGAGTAAATTACTATACAGATTATTGAATACAACAGGTCAGAAACTGTTTCTAACCGTCCTCAAACAGCTAGAGTAAACTTCACCACAACTACTAATCCGGGAGAGCGATTATTGGAATCTGACGGACTTTCAACATACGCCACTAGTAAAACATTGGCCGAAACAGAAGCAACGGAGGCGTCAAAAGCGACAAGAAATAAATTTTAACGTTTATTATTATTAATAACTGTGAACGTTTGCAGTAAAATGTGAAAAACTTTTACTGCACAATAAACATTGTTCATACTGTTGGCGAAAGCGAAGAATGAAACAAAAAATTATAAAAAACAGTAGTTTTCCGGTTCAGTACACGAACTTCAGAATTTGAGAAGCCCTGGGTAACATCGTTGGAGATATTGTACACTGAAATAATAATTGCCCACTACTCAAAAAATTGATGAAGTGCAGTTCCCCTTTTGTGTCTACAGAGTCACTGTAGATTTCCCTCCGAACTTGTTCTTTCATGAACACACTGCAAACGATAAGTTGTGTGTTCTTTGTTCCAGTATTCTGCACTTTTCTGAGACTGGGACGCACACCTTAATGGCCGGTTTAAGGCCCGAGGGACGCAAGTGGCCACTTGGAGGAGCGCTAGGGACGTCTAATTGCAAAATTGATATACGCAGTGAATCATACTTAGAAGCGAAAATTCACAAGGTTAACAGTATAAATTAATAGAAGGGAAAATGTTCCAGTAAACGAGGCTGGATAACTGCGAATATGTGGTTGAGAGACGCAAATATTGTCCTAGGTAGTATAAATGTATTTGTAATGTGAACTTTTCGATCAAGTCCTCATACAAATGGGCTCAAATTTCAGTCATGGCCTACCTTAATATGAAACACAACAATGCACAACGTTACATGTTGCAAATTACTGTACATTCGTACCTGATAAAGGTGGCGTTTCCAAGTGTCTTCTTTGCATTTTGATTCAGTACTGCATTCGTCTCTACGGTGAGTCACGAATTCTTTGAAACACTCCTGGATCATCTCGTAAAACTTGACGAGACTTTACAACTCTCTGTTCCAGTTCTTCAATCGTGTCAACGGCAGTCCTATACACTTCACTTCGCAGTTGGCACCTTACAACAGAAACCAAATAGGGGTCAGGTGACAATGGAAGTCATGTGAACTCTGTGCTCGAAATATCCATCTTGGACCATACTGGTGCTTAGATGTCTTATACGAGAAGAAAATGCGGCTGAGACCACTCGTGCATGTACCACATAACCAACGTTGAGCAAGGCAAGGTAGGCCAAGGCTGAAATTTGAGCACAAGAAAATGGGGATTTATTCGAAAACCATACATTTCAGGCACATTTGTACTAACTAGGACAATAAATCACACTGAACTCAGTGGCAGACCTTAATTTCACATACAAAATTCCTCATGCTTAGTGGGACGTTTTGCTTTTGTTAACATATACGTACGTGTCAATTTTCATTATTAAATAAATGGCTCAAATGGCTCTGAGCACTATGGGACTTAACATCTGAGGTCATCAGTCCCCTAGAACTTAGAACCACTTAAACCTAACCAACCTAAGGCCATCACACACACCCATGCCCGAGGCAGGATTCGAACCTGCGACCGTAGCAGCCGCGCAGCTCCGGACTGAAGCGCCTAGAACCGCTCGGCCACCGAGGCCGGCTTTCATTATTAGTTGTTATCCACCTTGTACGAGGAGTCTTCAAAAGCAAGTTACATATTATTATGGCTCACAAAACAAACTTTATTGAATACTGCACTACACTTCAAGGTGACTCAAATAGATTACACAATTTTTCGGCATAGTCGCCAACTGTTTGTAACCGATGGTTGAAACGTTCTACCAATTGTTCATTTCCGCAACGACTGAAACCCGCTCCTCGGTCACTGTGCCATTCGAAAATCGCTATGTGGACTTTGCAAAACCCACAGATTTTTTTTCACTTTGCCGATTGTCTGCGCATTGCCGTCTGTGGTCGATATCGATTTTTTCGTTCCTGATCAGCATCACTCACGTCTGTGTGTCTTTGGTTCAAATTCTTGTCACCATTTCCCTACAGCTTGATGTGACCATGAGTTTGCTCCATACAGCTCCAGAATATCACGGTGAATCCATCTGCAATTTAGACGTTTCGTCTGTAAGTCCCGCATACTTCATTGTTGGAGTACGTTTCCAGTTGGCGCGTCATTTCACTCCCACACTGTGATACACCTGTTATCCGTACCATAACAGAACTGTGTCTACAAGAAACCTGGAACTACATTCTCTTCTGACAATGGGCAATAGTCTTATAAGCGAATGGTTTAATACGATATGTCGAAACCTAACCTGAAATTTTTCATACGGGAAGAATAAACAGAAAAAATGCACTGTCAAAATTTTAGCTTATAAAGGGCACTAGAAGTATTCATTTTTAAATATGGAAGTTACTCATTTTTGTCACACTAAGAACCGCATATAACAGCGGTTTGTACAGCCCTTCCTGCCTCGAGCGTGAATCAGCGAGTAAGCAGAATATATAGCAATGAGCAGAGAATGTAACGACACACACTGCCAAGTCCAAAGTGCATACACGGGAACTTTGAACACTTAAACCGTACCAAAAATCTCTCAAATCATTAATTTTTTGAATAACTTGCCGTTCGTATCGTCAGCTAACCCGTTGCAGATGTAATTGCTACATAAGCGACTAGCAGAGGAAAGAAAGTCAAGGCAGTGTATGATGCTACATTACAGATGACTTCCGTCAATCGGGACGTCAAAATGATGCCATGAAATATTTTATAACAATTTCTGTAGCACAGTTCCTACCATAATTTTGGAACAATTTGTATTTTATTAACATGAAACAGTTTCTTGATTACTTCTAGTAGGCGTCATAAAAATGCGAAGTGTCTATTGGATGACGCAAACAAACATTCTCTTTACACCAGACACACCTGATAGGATAAAAATTAATACACTTAGTGACGTCACAGTAATTACTACTTCTATTTAGACAGAATTATGATGGAGTCAGAAATGGTCGTGGTCATTGTTCTGGATATTGCGCTGCGTGCCAGACATAGTTAATCAAATTCGTAAAACCTGGTGATGCAGACATTGCACAAATGCCTGAAGATTGACAGTACTATTCCGCACATAAACCTGAGGTGACAAAGAGTTATCAGAAATTATATTGTCCAACAGTATTCTGAGAAATGCTTCACTGTGTCGAAAATTTTTTATCAAGAGGCTGAATCTTTTTGTTGTCCTCCTAAAGACAGATGTGATGTTAAGTCCAGGCCAAGAGTGCAAATAAATCAGTGATTTATTTGCTACAACTGGTGAGATGTTTCGGATGTAATATTAAAAACCATTATCTTCCATTTTTCCTGATTTTGCTATGTCGATTACAAGATTTTTGCAACTGAACAGCCATTTTTTTTTTAATCTTTCGTCCTAATGTGTCTCGAGGTTCCCGAACGCAGGCATAAAGCTGCAGAAACGGTAACCCACTGATACGTATCACTACTGACTTAAAAATTCATAAAGGCTTCAGCACAAAACAATACCATAGACAAAATTAACCATTTCATTTACATAAAATACATAAAATTTAATTTTCTCTCCATTAAATTTTGTAGGACTATTTGTTAATTTTCAAGATATTACACATCTGAAAAAATGAAAATACCTTTTTAGCCTTGAGATCAAATACATGCACTTTAGTTCATTTAGAGGTCTAGTGACTTAAAAATTCATAAAGGCTTCAGCCCAAAACAATACTGTAGACAAAATTAACCATTTCATTTACATAAAATGCATAAAAGTTAATTTTCTCTCCATTAAATGTTGTTGGCCTATTAGTTAATTTTCAAGATATTACACGTCTGAAAAAATGAAAATATACGCCATCATAAATATCAAAAAAGTTTAATAAGATACATGGCTTTGCATATTATTGGCAGGTTTATTACAAGCTGGTGAATAATTTGTCAGAGTCAACCGTACACAGTCTGAAAGATGAAGACCATTCGGTTTATTTCTACATTTATATTTCACTATGTTCATCGCTGAAAACGCAGCCACGCATAGATAAGTTGATCCAAAAAACGATAAAACATATGCTGCCGCTTTTATTATGTTAGGGTAGTATTTAACGCTTTCTAAAATTCACACTTCTAAAATTTATCTTCGTTTTACTCTGACTGTAAGGAAATGTCATTCTGAACTCGAATTATTTCCTCTTCAAGTTCCGTCTCACTGTAAGAGAAAATAGCACTCACTTTACGTGAAATATCCTCTACATCCACTTCTTGGAAAGGTTGAGCTATCAAAGCTAGAACAGGTACCATTGCCTTGAAATCTGATAATCGGTTATCAAACTCTGTCCTCAATGTTGTGAGGTTCACTTCTTCTCTACAGCTTCTTGATCCAATGATGTTTATTGATGAGGCAGTCCCGACGGTATTTGAGGAAAGTGTGTTACATTTAATTTCTGTAACTGCGCCATCCAAAGGTTACGTTTTTGCATGAAACTGTTCATAGAAGACATATAAGATGTGACACTTTGGTTTTCTCCTTGATGTTCTTTGTTCAATTCATCTAGTTTAACTCCCATATCTGTTACAAATGCCAGATCCCACAACCATCTCACATCATACAGATGTGCATAATCTTCCTCCCTTTCAGACGCAAAAAATTTTATCGCTGACAGAAGTTTCCTAAATCTGTTAAGAATTATATCTCTTCTCAGTCATCGAACTTCAGTGGTAAATAGCAGATCTCCGTACTGGCTAACCAAATCTTCTAATATCAATCTAAACTTTCCTCTCTGTAGGTACTGCAAGTGAACTGATTTCACGTGTGACATTTTCAAAATATATCCACAAAGTACTTGCTGATGTACAATATAATGTGCGTGTATGTTGTGGGTTAGGAGAGCTCAAGACGAGGTTATCAGAGCCCTTACGAAATCCGTAGAAATGAATGTGGTTAAAATGGAGAAAATCCGACAAAAGAGAGTAAAATCAATTTGAGATAAAATAAAGAAGACACTTAAAGAGAGGTGGGAAAGAGTCGTCGTTCGCACACAAGCTAACATTGCCAACAAGCTGGTATTTTACAAAAACAGCTGATTCGAACACACTTTGGACAAAGGTTTTGAAAGTTCGACTCACAAAGCCAGGGCGATCGACTGGTCGGTCGCGATCGACGGATTGAGCACTCCTGCTGTACAACGATGAGCCGAAACGTTATTACCACCTGTTTAATACCGTGTTGTTCCACTTTTCAAACACATTACAACAGAGATTCTGCTTGGCATGGATTCTACAAGTCCTTGACAGGATTCCAGAAGTATGTGGTACCAGGTGTCTACGCACAGGCAAGCAATTCCCGCCAATTACGGGATGGTGGTTCACAGGAACGTAGCTGGCGCCCGATATGTCTTTCAGTGGGTACAGATCAGGCACACTTGCTGCCCAAGACATCAATGTGAGTTCACTATAATGCTCCGCAAACCACAGTAGCACGATTCTGATCTTGCAACATGGACGGTTATCCCATTGGAAGATGTCATCGCCGTATGGGGAGACTTTAAGCATGAAGCGATGCAGGTACTCCACAATAATGTTCACGTAGTTCACTAGTGTCGTGATGTCTTCAGTACCACCACAGATCCCATGGAAGCTCAACTCATTGTACCCCATAGCATAATTTTGCCTTCACCGGCCTGCATCTGTGACACAGTTCATGTTTCATGCAGCCATTCGCCTGGATGACGGAGTGTAAGGAGCCAACCATCGAGCTGGTGTAACAAGAAATGCGATTCATTCAAGAGGCGACACGTTTTTATTGATCCACGGTGAAAACTCAGTGTTACTTTGCCCACTGTAATCACAACCGACGATTTCGTTGGGTCAACTCAGGAATACGTAGGGGTCGTGTGATGTGGAGCTCTGTGTTCAACAATGGCCTTTGAACGGTGTGCTCCGAAACACTTGTTCCTGCACCAGCATTGTATTCTGTCGTCAGATCTGCCACAGATCGTTGCCTATCCTGCATTACACAGATTACACAGTGGATGATCCTCCAACCGCCGGCCGTTGTGGCCGAGCGATTCTAGGCGCTTCAGTCTGGAACCACGCTGCTGCTACGGTCGCAGGTTCGAATCCTGCCTCGGGCATGGATGTGTGTGATGTCCTTAGGTTAGTTAGGTTTAAGTAGTTCTAAGTCTAGGGGAATGATGACCTCAGATATTAAGTCCCATAGTGCTCAGAGCCATTTGAACCACCGTTCTTTTTTTTTTTTCTCCGACCTATATGTTTTGTGATGAGACGTGGTCGTCCAATACCATACGACCTACTCGTTACTTCATCATCCTTCAACCACATACCAAAGGTGCTCACGCCAGTAGCACGCTAACAGGCGATCAGCTGCGCCGTTTCACACATTCTTGTCTACAGCCGCAGCGCCACAAAATGAGCCCTTTTTGAAAACCGCCGCGGCCCCTATCTTCACTATAACGTCTGCCTATTAGTCTTTCTTCTGCTTACATTCATTCCTTACTGCGTCACATGCCAACAACACTACCAGAAGGCATTCAACCTCGCGGTGGGCAGTGGTCGTAATGTTTTGGCTCATCGTTGTATAAGAGTGTGTTATAGCATTCACCGGCTGCACAAGCGACTTTGACTTTCTTTCGCTCGAAATGATGCAGTGTAGTTTGCACACAGTTCTTGCACGGAACCTCACTAATTGGCTTGACACACTGTATTTTAGGGCATAACTAGAAACTTCGTCTTTACGTCAGCTACGAATTGCTCTATAGTATTACCTCTTAATAACATTTCCTCTACACGTTTACCTGAAGTAAACTTCGTAATTTTTCCTCATAATTTCCTGAATCTGTTTAACGAGCTCGAAGAAATGTGGAAATCGGTAATGTAAATCTCACTAGCAATTCAGCGGGCCTAATCATGTAGATCTTCTTCGGTAATGGTGTTCTGACTGTCACGAGCAGTTCTAAGTCTTTCGAGTTGTTTTTCCTTCACAATTTTCCAAGTTTCATTTTGGCATGTATTTCGTACTTTGCGAGGTGCCGGGACGGAGAAGAGTTTGTACTTCTGTAATTCTGGCGAATTTTGCATGCACTCGATCCCGTCCTTACCTACCACCTAATTAATCATGTGCACAACGGTAACGAAAGGGATTGATGGTGTACCCTGCTAGTTCGTAAAATAAAGACTGCACACGCACAATAATTTAATAAAAATCGTAATCTACTCAGTAGAAAAAAGGGAATTTTATAATAATAACGGACATGAAATGGGATTCTGCATCTATCTACGAAATGATATGCAGATTAAATATTCTAATGAGATTTATTATAAATCAGAACACAAAGGTACTTGATTGTCGATACAGTCAATAGGGTATACTGAACCATTATGAAAATAAGAGTGAGCTCGAGAACAAGGTGGACTTACTCTCTGTGATGCAATAGATTGTCGATGATGTCTGGAGGTCCTAATGAATCAAATATTACTCCCCCGACTATAATGCATGTATCGTGATTAGTAGTAAGAGTTCAAATGGAAACACCTGGAGAAACAAATGAGGACTTGTAGCAAAACGGGCGCACGTGCTGCTGAGGACTTCAGTATAATAATGATAGGTCCTACAATGCCGAAGCCGCAAAATACTTTACCAGTCCTAAAACCTGCAGCAGGTTGTCGATAGGCAGCATTCTGAGATGTAGGCGCCGACTCCTGATGTGCAGCAACTCTGTTTCAACCCACAGCCTCGAATGCTGCCCGAGAATTCTAAGGTCTGCTCGTGTGGCCTAAGCAGGGAAACTCCTGGATGTATCTCCAGGAAGAGGCACAGCAAAGCCTCCTAAACTCGGCCCTGTCGGTACAGGTGCGGAAACGCAGAGTAAGACTCTGGGTCTTAAGTCACAGAATGACACTGGAGTATGACCAAAGTCACGCTCCACAACGATTCCGAAAAACTGCGACTAAGTCGCAAGACCTTCCGATTCCAACCATGATGAGATCCTCAGTGCCATGGGCCCATGCAACGCAAGAGCTAAGCCAACATTACTCAACACCCCACTACCCTCGAAAAGCCGCGAATCAGCATTCAGTGCTGATTCCAGAACTCCCCCACACTATCACAGGACATCATCCACACCAATAGTGACTATTCCCTCCAATTTCGTGCAGGGCTTTATGACGTTAACTGGCCTCAGTTTAAGTTGACCAATCATGCCTCTGCTATTTAGCTGGGGGCACTGAACTTGCCGTTTGACCGGCTATGAATACAGCACGCCAAGACCATCGGCCATCTGGCGCCAGACAGTCGCACCCGGCAGGGCACCGTATACAAGAATTCTCAGAATCATGAAGACAATACAGTCAGTCGGCGCCAGCAGTCTTCGTCGCAGACGCGTCGGAGTGGTAAACACATAAATAATTGTGACGACACTCAGACGGCTCTGAGACCCACGAGAAAGACAGGCCGCAGAACGTATATCATGAAGGTAGGCCGAGCTCGCTCAACTCAGCACAAAAACTGTGTTTCTACACCTATTAACTCTTAACTAGACGTTTATGTACAAACGAGAATTGCGTCTTTTACTGGAAACCACCATTATAGAGTCTTACTGTTATTAGCCCTACAATGATGGGAAGTCCACAAGCCTACTGAAAATTTATTACGACTGTACTGGGGTACAATAAACTTAAAATCATGCCAAAAGGATTATCTGTTCCACAAGGCACCACGTCTTGTATGACACGAGGAATGTTTATCAGAAGAGACTAAATGCTATAAACAAGCCATTGTACAATTTATGTAGAGAATTGATCTTAAATTTTGCTGTACGACTAGTAATCAGTAAGACATCATAATAGCAGATTCCAGTAGAGGATACAATCCTCATTAATACGTACACACCCAGTTGCGAGTTAACAGGTTTAAAAACGCATTTTGTCTGCTGAATTGAGCGGCCAACGAGCTCTGGCTCACTTGGTGGCGTACGCTCGTCGTAGGCCTCGGTTGGTTCGCAAGTTGTTCGCCGTCTACATCTACATCTACATCCATACTCCGCAAGTCACCTGACGGTGTGTGGCGGAGGGTACCTTCAGTACCTCTATCGGTTCTCCCTTCTATTCCAGTCTCGTATTGTTCGTGGAAAGAAGGATTGTCGGTATGCCTCTGTGTGGGCTCTAATCTCACTGATTTTATTCTCATGGTCTCTTCGCGAGATATACGTAGGAGGGAGCAATATACTGCTTGACTCTTCGGTGAAGGTATGTTCTCGAAACTTTGACAAAAGCCCGTACCGAGCTACTGAGCGTCTCTCCTGCAGAGTCTTCCACTGGAGTTTATCTATCATCTCCGTAACGCTTTCGCGATTACTAAATGATCCTGTAACGAAGCGCGCTGCTCTCCGTTGGATCTTCTCTATGTCTTGTATCAACCCTATCTGGTACGGATCCCACATTGCTGAGCAGTATTCAAGCAGTGGGCGAACAAGCGTACTGTAATCTATTTCCTTTGTTTTCGGATTGCATTTCCTTAGGATTCTTCCAATGAATCTCAGTCTGGCATCTGCTTTACCGACAATCAACATTATATGATCATTCCATTTTAAATCACTCCTAATGCGTACTCCCAGATAATTTATGGTATTAACTGCTTCCAGTTGCTGACCTGCTATTTTGTAGCTAAATGATAAAGGATCTATCTTTCTGTGTATTCGCAGCACATTACACTTGTCTACATTGAGATTCAGTTGCCATTCCCTGCACCATGCGTCAATTCGCTGCAGATCCTCCTGCATTTCAGTACAATTTTCCATTGTTACAACCTCTCGATACACCACAGCATTATCTGCAAAAAGCCTCAGTGAACTTCCGATGTCATCCACCAGGTCATTTATGTATATTGTGAATAGCAACGGTCCTATGACACTCCCCTGCGGCACACCTGAAATTACTCTTACTTCGGAAGACTTCTCTCCATTGAGAATAACATGCTGCGTCCTGTTATCTAGGAACTCCTCAATCCAATCACACAATTGGTCTGATAGTCCATATGCTCTTACTTTGTTCAACAAACGACTGTGGGGAACTGTATCGAACGCCTTGCGGAAGTCAAGAAACACGGCATCTGCCTGTGAACCCGTGTCTATGGCCCTCTGAGTCTCGTGGACGAATAGCGCGAGCTGGGTTTCACATGACCGTCTTTTTCGAAACCCATGCTGATTCCTACAGAGTAGATTTCTAGTCTCCAGAAAAGTCATTATACTCGAACACAATACGTGTTCCAAAATTCTACAACTGATCGACGTTAGAGATATAGGTCTATAGTTCTGCACATCTGTTCGACGTCCCTTCTTGAAAACGGGGATGACCTGTGCCCTTTTCCAATCCTTTGGAACGCTACGCTCTTCTAGAGACCTACGGTACACCGCTGCAAGAAGGGGGGCAAGTTCCTTCGCGTACTCTGTGTAAAATTGAACTGGTATCCCATCAGGTCCAGAGGCCTTTCCTCTTTTGAGGGATTTTAATTGTTTCTCTATCCCTCTGTCGTCTATTTCGATATCTACCATTTTGTCATCTGTGCGACAATCTAGAGAAGGAACTACAGTGTAATCTTCCTCTGCGAAACAACTTTGGAAAAAGACATTTAGTATTTCGGCCTTTAGTCTGTCATCCTCTGTTTCAGTACCATTTTGGTCACAGAGTGTCTGGACATTTTGTTTTGATCCACCTACCGCTTTGACATAAGACCAAAATTTCTTAGGATTTTCTGCCAAGTCAGTACATAGAACTTTACTTTCGAATTCATTGAACGCCTCTCGCATAGCTCTCTTCACACTACATTTCGCTTCGCGTAATTTTTGTTTGTCTGCAATAGGCGAAACTCGACGATGTCAGGCGCCTCACTAGGCGCTCAAGCCCATTGATGTACGACCCCCTCCGTATTAACGGAGCAACTGCTAATTATTATCGATATTAAATGAGTTGCAGCTTCAAGCAAATATTAACTGTGAAAATTGTGTTAGAAAAATTATCACCGGAAATCGAATTCCACTTTACAATTTAGAATCGCGTTGTGTCGTGATATCTTTCTTATTTCTTTTTATTTTGTAGGATTTCGCCCCTAGGGGCCTTACATCCAACAACATAACATTTCGTGTATCTAACAGAACATGACAGTAATAGAGCAAAACGTTTACCACAGAGAAAATAAAAACCCCACAACATGACAAAATACAAATGAGTATAGAAGATGGATTCAAGTTTTGCCTTACAAAAGACTAGATCATTAGTAACCATAAATAACAGTAGATTTACAAATAGCCTTATAAATAACAATTGGACAACATACATCGTGAAACAAAAGAACAAAACGTAATTTACAGTGCACAATATTACAATCACAACATTAAAATTGACAATATTATGAAACATTATTTACAATGATGGGTGGCTGGCACATACATAAATATGTCATAACAATGGTTAGGACATTACATTCTAAATGTCAGCCTCATTTTGGATGACCGAGGCGGTAACAGTTGAGCCTCATTATAACCACCTGTAATTGCTTCCACCAGCCACAGCAACTGCAGTGGAGCTGAATGTTTTAAACGAAATCCCAACTGCGTAGTTGGGAGAACTGATTTGTCGTTGCATGCTTTGCTGAGTCTAAGAAGCATGACTTGCTCTGCTACTTTCGAAACTGATGATAATTGGTTTGTAATTTTTGGGAAACCGATGGTCTTTGTTTGGTTTGGGTATAGCAATGAACTTTGCATGCTTCTGCTGACTTGGAAAATGCGTTTGTTTTAACACTGAATTAATGATGATCACTTTTCGTGCGCTGGGAGGCAAGTTTCGTAAAATCATGTTACTAATCAGTACCAGGGGATTTACATGATTTTAGGTGAGACAGAAATTTGTTACTTTCCCACAGATTAGTAACATCGATGCCCTCATTTTCATCATCGATATAACTGGCGGCAATAGCATTAACAGTAACAATGTTGAAGGAATCGAAGGGTGCAGAATTTGGAGTAAAGAATGATTCAGTTTCTTTTACCAAAGCCTGTGCCTTTTCTTTTGATGAAGTATCCACAGTAGGTCCATCACGTAGTGGTTGAATTACGGTCAGCTTATGAATAATTTTACGAGCAATTTCCAGATCGAATTTAGGCCTTGGTTGATAACTTTGAGTTTCTAGTGCCATGCATCACTTGTAGAGTAAGGGTGATTCTACACCACTCTGCACTGTTGCCAAATTTATTCAAGATGGAAGACCTCCCCCACCCTTCTCCTTGCCACTGCCGCAGATGTGGCAATGTCGCACTTTTGATATCAAATTAAGTAATTAATTAAAGTGATCAATTAACTACACCAACTCCACCCTCCCTCACATCCCCATCCCTTCCTCCACCTGGGAATGTGCCGGGAAACGCTCAGTCTGTGCTAAGCTGATGGCGAGGAAGACATTCTTTTCTTCTTTATTTTGGGGTATCATCCTACTGGAAAATTTTCTTTATGTCAACATTTTCGGGGTTAAAATTGGTTATAAATTAAAATTTTTGTTCGGAAACACTCGCCTATGCCTTAATTGCAGATCATCAATCATATGATTCAATACACGGTACCACAACTGGATTTATCTTGACAGAAAATGACTCAAAATCAGTGGGAAGATATCCTGCTCTAATTAGACAATGAAATTAACGGTAAATCATACATATCACAATAAAATGGCAATTAGAAACACCGTCACATGTAAAAATAGCCCCGAAAAACCACAGGAAACAGAACTGGCAATTACCCTACAGTCTTGGTGTGTGACCTATTTCACAATACCGCTCGGAATTGAAAATTTTCCGGGAAACATTTGCCAGTGCTCTAACTACAGATCATCAGTCATATGATTCAATACATGGTACCACAACTGGTGTTATGTTGATGGTAAATGGTTCAAAATTGATGGGAAGACGCCCTGCTCTAATTATACAATGAAGCTGATGATAAATTATACATATAAAAAAATGGCAGTTACAGACGTCGTTACAGGTAAGAATAATCAACAAAATCCGCGGAAATTGAACTGACACCACTTTACACCGATTAATGAGTAGAAACTGACTGTAACCTACAGTTAAAAACATTATCGTAAGTAGAAATAATCAAGAAAGGCCATGGGGAACTTAACTGACACCACTTTATACCTATCACACGAATAGAACTTGGTGGAAAATCGTACGTATCGCGAAAAAATACCGTAGCTCTCAACACTGGAAGCACATTCACTCACGACAGCAGTCGCAGTCAGTGGTGTGCTGGGCTGCACTAGGCGCTCCGTGCGAGAGCCATCTGCTGGCATGCACAGGCCTTTTTCTTCGCCCACAGACCGGAAGCAGCCCGCCTTCGTCAGCGTCTGGTCGCCGTTGCATCAGTCTTACTTCGATGTGGTCTAGTGGTTTGTAGCAGTTGCATCAAAGACATTCCTGGAACTCTGGAAAACCGTTAAGCGTTCTAGCTTGTGGAAAAAAAAGACATCCCTGGAATAAGTGTTCACTTGACAATACACTTCTTGCGTTCTATCTGAAGGATGCTCTTCACTTGTGAACCGCCCCATCACCTAGCATGTTTGAACCAGCAGACCTGTTGTAGCAGCTTCAAAGGCCTTCTTAGAAAGATCGACAAAGAACAATATGTTTCTTGTTGTCACACACAAGCAGGCGCTTTGAGGCATTCCTCAGCTTGTCCTATTGTTCGTAGGACAGTCACCAACTGTGCACTTGAAAGATTCTGACAAAAGCAGGAAGTGCTCCCTGGAAGGACAGAGCATTTCGTTTCCTGTCTCCACACACACACACACACACACACACACACACACACACACACATGCACACACACAAGTGCTTGCTTCAAAGTTGTATGGAAAACACCAGGATGCTGACCTTGGCTTCAATGTAGATGACAACCGGTTATCCAGGTTGGACTGGTGAATACTGACAAAGAAATTACTGGAACTTTGACCTTGTAAAAAACGCCTGTCCCAGATGATTTGGACCAGCTTTGATGTAGCTGACAACAGATGTTCCAGGGAGGGCTGGTGAACACCAATAAAGACATTCCTGGAACATTGACTTTGTGAGCAATACCCATCCCAGAGGATATTACATCACCTTTGATGCAGCGAGCAGCATGGTTTTCTTCTTTCCAGGAGGACTGATGAACTAGTTTCTGTTTCAGCTGTGTTTTGTGGGACAACAACACCTAACATGTCTGAACTTGATGACTGGGGATTCCCCCCCTGTATAAGTGTTCCTATTGGCTCCCGCCAAATTAATGGGTGGAGTTTCAGTCTACATAAACCCTTCCCCCTAGACAGTCATCTTCATTCTGCTTTAACCTGTGACTACATTCAGTTGTCATAATCGTTAGTGTATCCGACCATCTCTTTTGTCGAGTTGTCAATAGTGTCTTTAACACCATTAAGCAATCAGCAGCAGAAACAGCAGCAGTGCCAGTGACTGCAGCAGCAGCAAATGTCTGAGGCGGTCAGAGGAGGAATTGCATTTTAAGTACATATTTTCATTATTTCGTAGCATATGTTTGTGTGTTCGAATTTGGTTGTATGTCTTCGTCAAAACGAAGTTGTAGCTCAGTGTTTCATGTTCCACGTTATATTTTCGTTAAAACGAAATTCGTAGCACAAGTTTATCAAATCAGTGTGTTGTCATTGCGTAACATATTTTCGTTAAAATGAATTCCGTAGATCAGTGTGTTAAGGTTTCGAAGTTTATGATCGCTCGAAAAATTTTCCAGTTCTTGCTGTTGTTGCAATATTTGTTCCAAAAATAGTGGGTGAGCTTCACCAGCAGCTGGATACTGAAAGAGAGCATACCAGCCGGCCGGGGTGGCCGAGCGGTTCTAGGCGCTACAGTCTGGAACTACGAGACCGCTACGGTCACAGGTTCGAATCCTGCCTCGGGCATGGATGTGTGTGATGTCCTTCGGTTAGTTAGGTTTAAGTAGCTCTAAGTTCTAGGGGACTGATGACCTTAGAAGTTAAGTCCCATAGTGCTCAGAGCCATTTTTAAGAGCATACCAACGAGTCTGTGCATGACGCAGTATAGCCGCCAGATTCAGCGGTGATTCAAATTTTTTGTAGTGTTGTAATTTGTATATGTGTATACGTTTTTAAATCGATATTTTCTTCTTGTTGTATGTGATTTCGAAGAGTTCAAGAAGTGTGTTACACCGCCCCCGGTAAATCTATCGCACATGTCGTGTAAGCACATATACGTTTCATTAATATTTTTGTCATAGTGCTGGATAGGTTTTTCAAAATCAGAATGTTGTTGTTATAGGCGATATCAGTGATATATATCAGTGTCTCAGTGCTGGTCCAGGCAATGAGAAGCTACAATGGGTGGAAGAAATGCAGCAGGAGCTTGGTCTCTGTGACTCCCAGTCACCAATGTCTGACTGGGTGAAGGCAGTCCTTAATGATCTCAGGGATGCGGTGTCACTGTGGAACCAGGGTGACATCGCCACTGCTTCAGGTAATTTACTTACCCATCTTTATTCTTTGTAGCACATATAATCAGTGTTCTTCCTTTCTTTGCAGCAGCAGGCGAGTTTATGACATGTGTACTTACTTTTCGTTATTCTTTCTCTACAGTTGGTGAGCTGACAGCATTCGGGGTTTGATCCACTCCATCATCCTCGCAGTACACAGCTGTGCAGGTGCCAGGGCAGGTGGACACAGCGTCGTTAAAATGTGATCACGTGTGACACGCCTCACCCACTGGGACAAGGCTCATGGTTGCAGGAGCGTCGCCGCCTCAAATGCCACCATCCCCGCAGCTGTCAGCCCCACCACCACCACCACCACCGCCTCTCTCACCACCACCGCACTGCTATGGCGGTCATGGTTTCCTACCCCTCTGGCCGCTAGATCACCGTCACTGCTGGCAACAGGATCAGGCCTGAAAGCTGTGGGCAGCTCATGGCATTCATCCCCACAGCCCAGGTGCTTCTCTTAGCCAAATGCAGCATCTACTTCTCGTCGAAAGCGGCATTCTCATAGTGATGTGACACCACACCACATACCTCGTCGCTCCATCCCACAGCCAACTTTGCCCAAATTGTGGTGACAGTCCTCAGCTGCTAGTCATAGTGGTAGTAATAGCTATCCTGTGGCTAATGTCTTTTCCCTCTCCTGTCCTATTATAGATGGATACCAGGTTAGTAAATGTGATACCACAGCTAAACTATGAGGTGACTGGGGATTCATTTGAGGGGTGCATTTAGTTCCTTGTATGCAGAACCCAGAAGGAAGGCACAGAGGCCCAATCAGTTTTATGAATGTGTGCCTTTCTGCTCTGTAAACAGAGCTCCTAAAAATCGTTACTGCCCCATACAACCCCGCATTCATTGCAACACTTTGCTGTATTGTGAACTCACATGTCCCCCAAAACAGGAATCTGGTGTTGAAGAGACAAGCATTGTGTATATTTGGCGGGGGGGGGGGATGATGTGGTATCATGAAGCACCTCAATAGCTAAGATGTTTCATGATTTCACCTTGACTGCTATACAACCCAATTTCTCTGTAATGCAAATTAAAGACTCAGATAAATCACTCTGCTAGGTACTACACCTTGACTTCCATACACATGTATCTGGGCCTATAAAAGGGATATCCAACTATGTCGAGCTTCCTAAGGATGTAGCTGATAAAAGGGCATATATTAATGTCCAAAATAAAAAAAAGACAAATATTGTTTTCCATGGTCAATCCTGGCTTGTGAAAGAAATTACAATTACATGGCTCATCCGCAATGTCCATCTCAATATGACAGAGATATTAATATTTATGGGTTTTATAACTTTGATGGTACCAGGTTCCCCATTAAGATCCAAGACATTCCTGAATTTGAGGCACAGAATATCGAGATATTGGTTTATGTTTATGCCCTGAAGGAGAACAAGCCAGATAAAGCTACAGCCAATGTTGTGAGGCACCCTCATTTCACTTATTTGGCCAGTCAGCATAAGCTGCATGTGAACATGCTGATATTTTCAGATTGGGTAATAATAATTACTACATATGGATCAAAGATATGTCCCAACTCCTTTCATCCTAATTGTGGAAACACATGAGCGAAAGTATATTTCCTTCAGGTCCCTCATTGACTTCTCCACAAGCGGTTTATTGCAGAACTTCTTGTGAATTGCTGTACCAGGAAATCAGTACATGTTGTCATACCCATTGAGGAAAACAAAATATTTAACTTTACGAATGCCCACCAACAGGAGCGTTGATCTTTTGTAGTGTATGCTGGCTTTGAGTGCCTCCTCGCTACTCTGACACCCTGTGTGAAGGCGGCCCTACAGCCTCACATACCACCTTAACAGAAAACCATGTACCATACTAGGTTGTATGTTCGTATGATTCGACCCTTAGCCATCACAAATCATATGCCAGGGATAATCCTGTGATATGATATCTCACTGAGTTTGAGGGACTTTCATGGGAGGTTGAAAATCTTTAGAGCACCAACATTCCCATGGCCAAGTCAAAGGAGAATACTGATTTGTACAAGAAGGCAGTTGATTATAGTATTTGTGAGCAGCCATTAGACTGGAAAGCGGAAATTCCTCATAGTAACCATTTTCACCTAACAGGGAAATTCTACAGTGCTGCCCATTACACATGCAACCTCAAGTATAAATTACGACGACATATACCCGTCTTTTTACATAATTTGAGCAGGTAAGACGTTCAGTTTCTTGTTGTGTGCTTGGCTGATTTCAGTACTAAGAATAATCAGGTCAGTGTCCTGCCTGAGAGTATTGAGAAATGTATTTCTTTCTCCAAGTGCATGGTGCCAAGAATTATGCTCCGCCTCCTAGAGTTGCTGTATTTTATGCAGGCACTACTCCAGTAACTTGATGAACTCTGCCTGAAGAGGATATGCATATCGAGGTGCGTATTCTGTTGATACAAAGTTTCAAATTATGATCAGGAATGGGGTTTTCCCATACAAGTAGCTAGACTGTAGGGAAAACTTGACGAAACTAGACTCCTGACATAACTGCATTCACCAGTAACCTTACAGGCGATGCCATATCGGATGCAGAGTGTGTGCGTGCTGTGAATGTTTAGAAGGAGTTTAAGATTATATATATTTGGGAGAGTATGCAAAACCATATGGACACAGACGTGCATTTGCTTGCTGTTGTCTTTGAGAAATTCCGGACTGCAGGCATGAACATGTATGGTCTGGATCCTGCCTTTTATTACATAGCACCTGGGTTGTCTTGAGATGCTATGCTCGAGAAAACAAAAAGTAGACACTGAACTATCGACTGATGTTGATGTGCTTGTATGCTTTGAGTGTGAGATCCATGGGGTACTTTGCCAATGTGTCCATAGGCATGCCAAGGCAAATAACCCACAGATGGTGACAGATTCAACACATCTCTCGATTCGAGATACATCATGGAGTTGGATGTGAATAACTTACATAGGCACGCCATGCCACAATTGCTGCAGATCGTCAAGTATTGATGGCTGCCAGAAAATGAATGCAAGGGATTATTAAATGAAAATATCCTTAGTGTGCCACGCGGGATTAGCCGAGCGGTCTAGGGCGCTTCAGTCATGGACTGTGCGGCTGGTCCCAGCAGAGGTTCGAGCCCTCCCTCTTGCATGGGTGTGTGTATTTGTCCTTAGGATAATTTAGGTTAATTAGTGTGTAAGCTTAGGGACTAATGACCTTAGCAATTAAGTCCCATAAGATTTCACACACACATTATCCATAGTGTGGCGGATGTTTCTGGTGTAGGGTATGTTGTGGAGGCAGACCTCAAAGATCCTATTAGTCTGCATGATGCACACAGTCATTTCCTGCTATGTCCAGAGCAACTACTTCCATGAGAACACATCACCCCAAAACTGTTGACAGTTCTGGGGGACAAGCAGAGATATGAGTACATGATGCATTAGCAGTATCTTGGCTTAATGATGGAGCTGGTTAGAACGCCCTGCATTATCTCCTTTAAGCAATAACCCTGGTTAAAGGAGTATATTGATTTGAATACCAAAAGATAGCCTCTGCAAAGAATGACTTTGTAAAAAGATTTTTTAAATTGATGACTAATAGATCATAGAAACCTTGAATGTCTGCAATGATGTTCATGCTTTGAGAAGCCATTGTGAAATGCTTTAGGTATGGCACAACACCTTTTCATTTATAGAGTTCGCTGCACAACATCAGTGAGTAGGCAATAGTTGATCACATGGTCATGTAGGGCTTGAGTATTTTCTAAAGTGCCTTCTGGGAAATGTGATGAAGATTCAAATTCAGTTCATATATCTATCTGCCCCAAATAAATTATGTCATTCGGTCTTGAGCGATGTGTTACAATGACTGGTACAAACTCTTTGAATTTCCATGGACTGATTACACATCCTTCCTCTTCAACATCCTCGTAGTAAGAAGCACTGGACCTCTTGTACATCTCAAATGCTAGAATGTATGCATTTTCATCCCACTGTAGCAGTAAATTGTCGTACAGATAGCATTCCAGATTCAAGTAGACTCTGGCATTAGTTAAAGTGCAACTGCCAAATGAAGTGGAATCATTTGCTATATTCCCCTGTGTATTGGTCTGAAATGAAGTATGATGAATCGGGATGTCTTCAGTTGAACAAATGATTTAACAGCCCATGTTTGTGTGGTAGCCATCGGTAGCACTGGGCACCCAATAAACTCCCATGAATGGAAATTTAATTTCAGATATGTGCCAGCATTCAGAACTTTTAAAAGTCTGAAATGCTCCTCATCTGTTACAGTGATGTGCGACATTTTCTATATTATTTTATTGACGATTATCTCATTCTCATACTGGATTCCTTGAATATATGAGTTGTTGTCAACCACACTTAGTAAGAGAATAAGGTCCTGTTCAGCATTAATAATAATTCGCTGCATGTCTTCAAAATACCCCATAAGCAGTTTTAGGGTTATGCATGCAGTAAATCTCTTGCACTCATTCACTCTTGTACCCACTGGCTCGCCTATGAATCATCCTGCATTTTCTAAACCATTTAAATTCGTGGGTGATGCAGAGACATATGTTTTAAGGGTTGATGCTATGCCTACATTACAAGTACAGTCAATCTCAACCCCATTAAGTGCAAATGGAAACAGGAATGGTAAAACATTATCTGTATGCTTTGACCCCACTGTAGGAGAATCATTCTTTCTCCTATACCCTATCCAAATATATGAAACTCTTGCATGGGTGACTTACTACAGCTTGGTGCTCCACGACAATACAAGAATCCTGCTTTCATTGTTCTTGTTAAATATGGTTGAAGCATAAGGTTTATGTGAGAAGTATTCTTGGTGTATAATTCACTCATCGTATTCTACAAGGACCATTTCACTGAGTGACATAATTGCAGGGTTTCAGGCCTACTGACTTAAGAAACTTGTAGTTCACTTGTGTTATCATCTTGCAGTTCTGCTGCAAAGTGTTGTGCCATGGGCTGTGTGCGCTGTTTTCATACCTTAAGCCCATCCTGTCTTAGCCGTAATCGTACAATGATTTCCTCACCGCGAAAGTCGACTATTCTGGTGCACAGTACACAGTTCCTAATATTCCACTGTTCTAAATGTCACTGAAAGGTACAATATATTGTGTTGGTGGAACTCTCACCAGTCTCATTCCTCAATCCAACTAACAGGACTAATCCGTTAACTGTATGAATCAATCTATCATTGAGATAGGAGTTTGTTGGAATGTTACACTCGGCATGGATGGTACTGACAGGGAGAATATCTGTCGTCTGAACAGATCTGTAAAATTTATTAGAATCTTTCCACAAAACCTACCCTTTTATAAAGCCCAGTGGTCATCCTATTGTGTCTTTCTGGTTAACGTCAATCATTGCATTTACCATTTTCATTTCGGATTTAAGTGTATTGATGTTTGAACGTAGCTCAGTGCCTTTTTCATACTGATTGAAAACATCGCTCAAATCGTCAATATCGTATGCACCGGGTTCTGTTTTTGCAATTTTTTAATTACCATTGATTTCCAGGCGCAGTTTATTGTTGGCCTCTGTAGTATCCGGGTTGCTCTTTTATGTCTCCAGTCCAGTCAGTGCAATACACTAATCTCCAATGCTTAAATCAGTGTGTTGGAAGTAATTCGCATATAATAATGACAAATGTTCTTTTAAAGTCAGAGTATACGACATTACATCTAAATTCAACTGGTTGATGGACGCATAACCCCTTTCTTATGTATCCTTCTTCATAAATGTTAGGAAGAACATGATGCATAGATGGCCATGCAAGCATGTATGAAATTTACAGTATTTTTTTTACAATAAAACAACTAATTACAATAACTAACTGATTTCTAACTTTATCATTTCATTTACAATGTTATTGTAAAACACTAACATGTATTGGTTATCAAAAATAAGTTATTTTTAAAACAATTACACTGTGAACATAATTAAATAAATAAAATGTATTAGTTTACAAAGTACTTTATTTTAAAAAACCACATTGTGAACATAGGTAAATTAATTAAAATGTATTGGTTAAAAAGGACAGAACTTTAAAAAATCACACTATGAATATAAGTAAATAATTAAAATGTATTAGTTAACAAAAGTAAATTATTTTTAAGAAAATGATATTGTGAACATAAGTAAATTAATTAAAATGTATTAGTTAAAACAAAAGTACATAATTTTAAAATATCACATTGTGCACATAAGTAAATTAATTAAAATGTATTAGTTAACAAAAGAAAATTATGAAACTTTTACAATATGATTGTAAGGTAATAAAATGTATAGGTTAAAACAAAAGTAAATTATTTTAAAAATTCTACATTGTGAATTGTAAGTCATGAAATTCATTATTTCTATTTATGTTTCTTCATTTCTTTATATTTCAATTTCATCTGTCCTTTTTTAATTATTACAAATACAAAATCATTAATTAATTTAGAAAATCTATTTGCTAAAACAAATTTAAAATCAATATTGAGTTCTAGACAAAGTTGTTCTCCATATGTAGTACTTAAAAATTCACAGTTTGTAATATTATACAAAACATTTATCTCTAGCTCATTTACAATTTAATTTCTTTAGAAATACTTGAAATGTCGACCTTCTTAATTAAAGTAGTATCCATTTATATAGATAAAACTTTTATTAGTTTTGCAAAAATAAATTTGTACTTTGTATTCAACATATTTATAAAAAAAATTGTAATTTTGAACTTGTAGCTAAATGATTCACTGAAAATAATTAATTTTTCATTTTTTATAAATCTAATAAAAATTATTTCTTATAAATGGAAAACCTAAACGAAACACAAACTAAACCAAAAGAAACTGAACAAACTGAGCAATCTGAAAATATTGATTGTCCTATTTGTTTAAGTAATGAAAATAATAATCAACTTCTTAAAACAAGATGCAATCATATTTTTCATAAAAATGTATTGATAAATGGTTAAAGGAAAAAGAAAATTGACCATTTTATAGAACTATTACCTAAAAAAGTACCAGAAAACATTGAAATAATATATATTTATGCTATATTTGATGATCAAGATGAAGTATATTCTGGTGAACCAGCATATTTTTATGGTCTGATTAAATAAATTTTAATTGTAAAAATCATAAAAATAATAAAATTTTACTTTTTCCCAAATCTAATAATTTTTTTATATTTAAATGGAGCAAGATCAAAAAAAGTCATCTGTGAAATCTGCATTGACAATACAGAGGAATCAACTAATAATTTTACTTTACAGAAATATACAAAAGATGATCATAGATGGCCTACAAGGCCATGTATAAAATATATTATGTAAAAAATGTCAATAAAAATCGAATTCCTTGTGTATGTGGTAAATGTGTTGCTAAATATTATTTCAAGGAACATATATGACGAAATCCAAGAGACGAACATTCAAAAATATTATTAACAATAAATAATGAAGGAAAATCTACATCTAAAAACAATAACGAAGAAGTTGTAACTGAAGAAACACACACATCTACAAAGAAATGTAAAAGTTCTCAAGAGATTAAAGATTTAAATTGTTTTTATATAAATCCTTCACATAAAGATAAACATAATTATAAATGCAAGAATTGTAGTTAACATTACATTAACAATAAGAAAGCCTTAACTTTATGATTTACTATTTATTAAATAATAATCCTTTTTAGATTAATTAAATAAATTGTTAAAACTAATTGATTGTTAACCTAAGTAGTAAACTAATGGATTGTTAAACTATATAGTAAACAAACACTTTTAAAAACTAATTGATTAAAAACTAATTGATTAAAAACTAATTGATTGTGAACTAAATAATAAACTAATTCTCGTTTTGATTAATTATCTATCAAATAATAATCCTCATCAATCTATTAACTAATTAAAATTTTGTCAAAAAAATTTTTGCAAATGTAATGAATGTTTGTGGTAATAAATGAAAAAGCAAAATGGAAAAATACATTGCTACTGAACTATAACTTCCTACTCATCGTAAATTTTGTAAAATAAATAATTTATAACGATATTCCAATTTATGTGAAGCTGATTAATTACGTTTATCACTAGGAATCGTCCAATTATTCCTAGAAATTATAGACATGAAGTAAATGAAAATCATACAAATATTGTTAGAAATTATACACCTGAATGAAGTGATAATTTTTGGAAAAAGTTACCAAATATTGTTAGAACTTATACACCTAAAGTGAAAATCACGCAAATATTGTTAGAAATTTTACATCTGGAGTAAGTGATAATTTTTGGAAACAGTTCAAAATATTGTTAAAATTATACACCTGGAGTTAGTGAAAATCATACAAATATTGTTAGAAATTATACAACTGAAGGAAGTGAAAAACATACAAATACTGTTAGAAACTATACATCTGAAGTAAGTCGTAATTTTTTAAAAAGTTACCATATTATAAAATTGATGATGTTTTCCTAACTAAAGAGGATAAGCCATTAAAAAGAATGTTTCCATTTTCTACAAATATATTTGTAAAACCAAAACCAAGAGATAGAAAAATTAAAGATTACTTAGTTGAGAAAGCATTTGAAAACTGATTACAAACTATAAATATTGAAAATAGTATAGATATATTTGATCCTAATCATTTCTTAAGTGAAGTTAAAACAATTGTTCAAGATTATTTGAAAGTACATCATGGTTTAAAGATAATTGTAATTTATAATCTGAATACAAACTACAAACAATTTAAATTAATGAAAACATTCAGGAATTTGGACAACATACACGGAACTATGATATTATGACGGAAGAAGACTTAAGTAAAAAATTTAAACATGGTATAACAGATATTTTAGAAAAAATATCTAATTTTCAAGAACAAGGATGAGGATGGTCATTAAATAGAATTATTGGTTTGCAATTAACAATTAATAAATATATTCCACCAAAAAGATAATCGTACATGGACTTATCTAGAAAAAATAAAAAACAAATCAACTTGTATTAATGTAAAAATTAATTAATGAAAAATGTTTTCTATGGTCTAGAAAAGCAGCTTTGTTTAATGTAGATGAACATTCTGAAAGAATAACAAAATATAAAAATGTTGGTCTTGATCATGATAAAATACTTGGAAATATCGAATATCCTGTATTAGTTGAACATATTCCAAAATTAGAAAATATAATTAATGTATCTATTAATGTTTATGCATTTGATGATGAAAAATATCAAGTGTATCAATTAAAAATAACAAAATATAAAAATGAAAAACATGAAAATCTGATTTAATTCAAGAACTATAATAAGTCATACTATTGTTACATAAAAAATTTATCTGGACTTATATCAAGTCAAATTACCAAGGAGAAAAAGGAAACTTTATTTGTGATTTATGTTTACTACATAGATAATCATACACCAAATCGTTTAACTAACAAGCCTTTAAAAGTTGAAATGCCAAGTGAAGGAAAAAATGTATATTTCAAAAATTACCAATATACACAAAAAGTTCCATTTGTTATTTATGTTGATTTTGAATGTTTACTTATAAATGTGGACAATTGTAAACCAAATCTGGAAAAACCATATACAACGAAATATCAAAAACATGAACCAAGTTCATTTTGTTACTACATAAAAAATATTTATAGAAATTGTAAAGATCCTGTTCTTTATAGCAGACCAAATTATCAAAAAAATTTATTGGATGTATAACACAAGAAGTTAAAGGAGTTGGAAAAATTTATTCTGAAATTGAAGAAATGAAATAACTTAGATTTGAAAAAAATAAATTGCATAATAAGTCTAAAGTTTGTACATTGTGTAAATGTAAGAATACAAAAAGTAATAAAAAGGTTCATCATCATGATTATCTAATTTGAAAATATATTGCTTAATTGTGCATTAATTGTAATGTAAAACTACAACAATGTGATTTTGTACTTATTTATTTACATAATTTATGTGGTTATGATTGTCATCTTTTTGTAAAATTTCTTGGTTATGATAATAAAGAATTAGAACTAATACCAAACAATGAAAATAAATACACTAGATTTGGTAAACATACAAAAAATTTAAAAATGAGATTTGTTGCTACATTTAGATTTATGGCTTCTTCATTTAACAATCTTTCTACAAATTTAAAGAATTAAAATTTCTTAAAAAGTAATATATCCACAATTATTTAATTCAGTAATTAGAAAAGATGTTTATCCATATGATAATAAGGATTCTTGGAAAACAATTTGAAGCAACATTATTACTACCAAAAGAAAATTTTACAATAAATTAAATGATTGTCAGATAACTGATGAAGATTACAAACATTCAAATTTCAATATAAAAAAATCTTTGTGAACATCATGACTAGTATCCTAAAACTGATGTCTGTCCTATTGCTAAGAGATGTTTCTGATAATTTTAGACATCATACATAAAACATGTATAAAAACAGATCCTTCTTGGTATTTTACAGCACCATGTTATTCTTAGGATGCAATGTTAGAAATTACTGGACAATACCTTGAATTATTATATGATTATGATATGCTTCTTATAGTTAAAAAAGGAATAAGAGGAGGTATTTTACAATATTGGAAACGATATGTAAAAGCAAGTAATTAATATTTCAAAGATTTTAATAATAAAGAAATAACAAATTATATAACATGCAAATAACTTAAATCGTTATGCTAACAACCAATATTTACCATTTGGTGGATTCAAATGGGATGGACGAAATAGTTTGTAATCGTACAAAAATAAATGAAATTTAAACATGTGTGAAAATGGTTACATGTTTGAAGTAGATATAGAATATCCAAAAGAATTACATTAATTTCATAAATATTTACCATTAGTTCCTGGACCAAAACTTGTTCCAGGTACAAATTAACAATTACTTTAGATAGAAAACATAATTATCTAGTACATTATAGAAAGCTTAAACAATATTTATCTTTAGGAATGCAACTTACAAAAATACACAAAGTTTTATAATTTAAACAAACTAATTGGTTAAAGAAATGTATATATTTAAACATACAGTTAAGAACTAAAACTAAAAATGATTCTGAAAGTGAATTGTATAAATTAATGAATAATTCTCTATTTGAAAAACAATGGAAAATATAAGAAATAGACAAGATACTAGTTTCAAATAATGAAGTATGTTATAAACTTGTAGCTAAACAAAACTTTTACTGTTGAACTATATTTAATGAAAATCTTGATGCTAATCATATGTATACAACTAAAATTTACGTCTTTTAATCCATATGTAATTGGATTAGAAAAAATAATGTCTTCAATTTCAAATATTTGTGTTGAATAATTAGCTGTATATCCTTTTTCAAAAAGACCTGTAAGTTTGCTAAATATAACTTTTTAAATTTACCATTTTCGTTAGATATAATATTACTTATTTTTAATTTTTTTCATTCACTTCTATTGGTGACATTTTTATTGTTGAATGTTTTGTGTCATTGAATTCATCATTTAGATTTTAATGACATTTAACCAATTATAATTTCCTTGTAAAGCAAAACTCATCCACATTTTTTCTTTAAGTGTTTGGTTAAATCTTTCAATAATGAATAAGTTGAATAATGATTAATGATATATTTGTTCATTAAATATTTAAATCCTTTGTTATAAAATCCTTTACCATTTTGTGTTTGTAAATTATTTGACTTTCTAACTATTACATTTTTTAAAAAGCATCAACTATATTTTTGGCTTTTTTTCTTTAATAGGAACAGCAAATACAAATTTTAAGTAACATCAATTATTGTCAATAAATATCAATAATCTTTGTTTATCTCCGAAATTCCTTTTAAATGACCAGATTCCATTTTTACTAGATCAGTTACCCATAAACCTTCTATATCAAAAGAAACAACATTTCTCCCTTTAACATTCTTTGTAATCAGCTTATGTAATTCAAAATTATATTTTAATGAATATTATTTAAACGTTTACCATCTACAAAAATTTTATAAAAAATTTATTCTTTTCCGATTTATGAATTGTACGAATAACTCCAATTATTTCTCTTCCGATTTTAGTTGTTATTCTATGTGGATTATGTGTTTCAGTAAACTTTTTACACATTATACATTAATATGATCGTCCTTAAATATTGAATGTAAATTGTGATTATTCATTTATACAGATACAATATATTAAATTTTAAATTATTTCAGGCAATACAATTATATTTACATCTATACGAACAGTTTTAACAAATTCTTGCAATGTTACAGTTATAAAACTTGATTTGTGTGCCATAATTGATTGATTACTGTTACTTATTTGATACAGCTTATCATCTACACTTACTGTAATATCTTTCGATCTTTTGAGAATTGATGTTGTTTAATATTATTCTCAATTTTTTCGAAAATTGAATGAGGGCTAGTAAGTATTTGCTCAGTTTGTTTAGTTAATTGCATCTTATTTCCAAAAATGTCCAATTATTAAATCTAAATTATCATTAAAATTATAATTCTCACAAAGCAATTTTAAAACAAATAAAAATAAATGACCAAATATTACTTCATCAAAATTTGTATTTTTTCTGTATTGTAAAATATTTAACTTTTACCAAAATAGTAAACTAATTGTTCTGTTATTTCCCCCAAATGAATCAAAAACAAGCTTTTTATCATTTTTTTTAATAACAAATACCATGGTTACTGGATGTATCAAAATTTGCTATACCTCATTCAAATTTTAATTGTTTATTTACTAATTCATCAATCATGTATACACAACGAAAAGGTTTAATTTTTAATTGTTTAGTAAGTCATTCTGTATCAAAATTACTTAATGCATTAGGAATTTATCAATTACTTTTTAATTACTCTATGGTATCTTTATTCCATTACAAACATTTTTATCCATACTTAAATTGCGTCGTTTCTATTCTTTTAATTCTTCATATTTTTTCTTCTTTTTTGATAGTGCAAATTCAATTGCTGCAGATCTTCCAGCTAGTGAACAAATTGTTGCTAAATATTTTAATGCAGCTAATATTAATGGAAGGAATCCTCCATGTTGCGTTAATCTTTATCACATTTCTTTTTTGTTAAATATTCAATAATTTTTTTAAAACAGGAATAGCTAATGTAACAAGTAAATATCCACCAACTTTCTTTTCATTTTCCTTTTTTTCATCTCTTAAAAACGGTTCAATTCCAGTTAATTGTCCATTATTTAACTTTAATTTACTTGACTTTGGTTTAGTTTTACCATTATCTAGCAAAGTATAATCATTTGTAAAGTTACTCATTTATGTAGATAATAATTTAATAAAGATGTTTTGTATAGATTAAAATTTATACAAAACTTTATATAGTTTGATAATGAATTAAGATTTTTATATAGTTTAAACATTTTATATAGATTTTTTTATATAGTTAAAAGTTTTATGAAGATATCGTTTATAGTTTAAAAATGTATGAAGATGTATTATATAGTCTGAAATTTTATAAAGATTTTCTATATAGTTTAAAAGTTTTACAATGATTTTCTATATAGCTGAAAATGTATAAAGATAATTTATATAGTTTAAAAATTTCTAAAGATTTTTATAATCCCTATTCATTTTCATCAACATTAGTTCCCATACCTGATTTTCGTTTTCCATACAGTACTCCTCTAACTGCTGTTGCTGCAGCGTTTACACCAAATGAAAAATCATTTGCATACATTCTATCTAATGCAGCTAACCGGCTTTTATCAGTTATATGTCTTTTTTCTAAAATTTGATTTTCTCTGTAAGCAATATCATATTTTTTATAAGCTTCCTCTAATCATTTATACCTTTATCACCTTTAGCTAAAGTTTCTTCTAACTTTCTATGTGACCCTAAAAATTTATATCCTGGAGGATTCATTCAAATGGTAATGAGTTATTTAAAGTATTTACTAATCCTTTTGCACTTTTATCACTTATCGAAAATGTTTGTGGAAAATTATTTAAATATCTCGTTAAATACATAATTCCTTTTGGATTTATTTGTAAACATATGTGCAATACAAACATTGTAATTATGATAATTTTTATTTCCAGCTAGTTCTTCACCATGAATTACTGCTAACTATCAATTAATTGTCTTACATGATTCTTCCCACCATATGAAATTGCTTTATCTGCATATATTTTAATGAAACTTTCAACTATTTTTCCAGGAGATCTAATATCTGGATCATCTATAGTTGTTGTTCTTAATTATGGAAAATAATCATCAACAACTGGTTTTATTAAATATTTATATTTATTACCTCTACTTGAACAAATTTTTTTTGATAAATATCAGAATACAACGCTCGTGACTTTTATAATATATCTGCATAAATTTTATAAATCTTCACCATTAATCTTTTCATTTAAATCTTCTACAGTAATTTGTGTATTAGTTGAAAGTCTCATTAATCTATCTGTACTTTCATATGTAATTTTATGAACATTATATTCTTCAGGTAAGGTAGCAACATATTTAGACATACCAACATGTTTTAAACCAAATACTTCATCTTTACTATCATTAATATAATTTATCATTTTTCAATAACATTTATCTTTTTAGTTTAATTTATCTTTTTAGTATAATATATTCCATAATTTCATTTTCCTCTTGGTAGTTATTTTATACATCTCCAGTTCTTTTTCACTTCATGGATATTCAGATTTTCCAGGAACATCATCAGACCAATCTGTTAATCGCTTAATTGATGAAAAATTTCCAAAATCATCTATATATATCATGACTATTGGGATTCTTTCTTTTTCAGCTCTCCCATTTTCTTCAATTGCCTTTACAACATAATCACCAAAACCTTCAATACCTTTTTTTACTTTTTGAGTAGCATCAATAACAGGTTGATCTACCTTTTTATATTTCTCATATTCTGATCTTGGTTGCTTTCCCAAGACTTAAATTGTTCTTTTAGTTTTTCATTCCATTCAATTTTGTTTAATTATATTTTATTTATGTTTATGTTTAAGTCAATGTTTATGTTTATGTTTAATGTTTATGTTTATATTTATTTTATTTTCATGTTTATATTTACATTCATGTTAAAAATTTAACATTAATGTTTATGTTTATATTTATATCAATGTTTTGTTTATGTTGAATGTTAAAGTTAATGTAAATGTTAAAGTCGAAGTTAATGTAAATGTTAAACATAAAATTAATGTTAAATATAATGTTAATGTTTGAGTTAAGGTTTTAGTGTTTAATGTTTATTTTTTGATTAAATGTTTTTTATTATTTATGTTGATAAGAAATGTATTAAAATTTCCAGTAGTAGTAGTAGTAGAAGGGTTTTGTGGATTAAAATTTCCAGACATATCTATTTTTAAAAAGCCAATTTAACTCAATCCAACATTTACTAATTAAATTTAATTAAAATTGCAAAAGTTGCCAGTTCTGCTAACAAAATCATAGTAAAAATAATTTTAATTTGTATCATTTTGTCTGAAAATTAACAAATGGAATTTACCAATCTATATCTTTGTGTCTACCTCTAGTAAATATTTTGATTTTGTAAAATAAAGTCATCAATTACAACAACTGAATTATCTTCACATTCATCTAATGGAATAGTTTCCTCGTTATTTTGAATAAAACTAAAAATATTTAAATTAATTACATTTCAATTTTTTACTTTGTTTTATAAATTCTTGATATTTTTCTTGTTCTACACTTTTTGAAAAACTTGGAAATGTTTAATTATGTTTCAATTCAGCTACACTTTAGCTAAATTTTAATTATCAATCATAAATAATCTTTTTCAAAAACCAGTTATTCCAATTATTACACATCTTATAGAAAGTTGTATAAGTTTACCATGTTCGTTCTTTAACTTATTTTTATGGATTTTGATTTTAGGTTTCCATTCTATCTTGTTCATGTATAAATATTTTTTCATTTATTAATATTTTTTGATTTAGTAATCATTTTGTCAGTTACTAATAACGTTTTTATTAATAATTTTTTCATTTATTAAATTTTTATTTCATTTATTAATAATTATTTCTTGTATAAATAATTTTTTCATTTATTAATAGCTTTTCCAGTAGTAAATGAGTAGATTATTTCAACTTAGTGATAAATCGACTGTACTTAAAAACCGATTAACAGTTCCAATTCATGATAATTATACCAATGTTTCATTAGCTGGTTTTATTCCACTTAACACCAGGTACTACAACAAAAGTAATAAACTTAATTGTGATGGAGAAATAATCGTAATTCGTGTAGGTGAATATATTATGGATAGTTAAAAAATGTATAAATTTGAAAAAGCTAATATACACATTAAAGCAGATGAAATTATAAACAGAATTGTCATTGAAAGTGATGTAAAATTGTAATATTGAAAGTGTAGTTGCTTTTAATAATCAAGTTAGTAAAGCCCATGAAAAGCTCTAGCTAAAGATGTTCTTAAAATAATTCCTCTTGAATTAATCAATATAAATTTTAATATTGATGTTGGAATTATGTGAAGCAAAATGATTACTTTCATAAAGAAATTAATATTACTGACTCATTTCAACATGGTGCGGAGTTTGGTGGACCAATAATTTATGTACCAAATTACCCAGTAAATGTTCCTATTTTGAATACAATTGAAGATTTGAAAGATACCATACTGATGAAAAAGTTAATGTAATTTACTGTGATGGTGTCAGCGTAACATTTATTTTAGAAATATCTTAATAACTTTATTCCTTAATAAATAAGTATTTGCTAAAACAATCATGAATAAAATTGGAAGTTATCAGTTTTTTTATTAGCTGTTAGTCAAATAACTAGCTGATGGTTGGCTTCATACAAATTATGCACAATTGTACATGCATTTTAGAATTATTGGAAATGATGGTACAGATTATACAAATTATGATGGAAAATCAAACCAAAACTAATTGATAATCATGTAACTAAATTGTTTGACTTTTTAAGAATAAAAAGAGGAAATAATATATTATCTACAATTTGATATCCTTTAATTTCATCAACAGTTTTACTACATCTAACTTCATCTGTTACTGACAAAATAAGTTTAGGTGGACATATTGTTAACTTCTAAATCTAGAATTGTATTAAAAATAGGAATTTTTGTAGGAAAATTTAATACAGGAAAAATAAATAGATAGAAATATGAATTACTTTATCCATTGACATTACTTGGGGGACTTTTTAAAGATTAAAAAGAAATTACGTTTGAAGGAAAGTTAACTATAGTTTCTACATGTAGCTCATTTTCTGGAGATCTAATTTTATGTTGGTTTCATAAAAATGATGCTGGTGTTGAAATAAAAGATCCACTTCCCAAAAATGTTAACATAGTTATAGAATCTATGGAAATACATGTACCAGTTGTTAAATATGAACCAAACTTCGAACTTGAACATTGTTATAATATTCCAAAAATCCAAAAACTCCTATTTCTTTTATGAACTACAAACAGCAGAAGTTGCTGGATTACCTGGTAAAAAAATTTTCTACTAGATATCACAATTTTCTATAACTCTACAGAATTCGATATTCCATTTTTCTGTACCTATTTTCCATCATAAGTTGGATAATCTATACCATCATTTCCAATAATACTAAAATAAATGTGTAATTGTGCATGGAACGGATGAATCCATAAATCACCAATATTTATTTCGATTTCTGTATCTTTTAATAGGAACATTTAAATTATTTTTAGTTTTCTCATTAACAGGCTTGTTTAAGCAATTACTTATTTATTAAAAATAAAAACTGTTAAGATATTTTTAAAATAACTGTTACAGTAGAATCATTATAGTCAATTAAATTATCATTTTCATCAGGTATAGTAACTTCTAAATCTAGAATTGTATTAAAAATAGGAATTTTTGTAGGAAAATTTCGTTCATAAATTATTGGTTCACCAAATTCTGCATTATGTGTAAATGCAACAATAATATTAGTTTCTTTATTAAAATGATCATTACGTTTTACATACATTCCATGAGTAAGTTTAAAATCTATATTGAGTAATACAGAAGGAATTATCTAATATCATTAGCTATGGCTTTTTCATTAGCTTGAACAACATGATTATTGAAACCAAGTAAATTTCCAATACTGTCCACTATATTCATATACAATTTTACATCACTTTCAATAAGAATTCTGTTTCAAATTTCATCTGCTTTAATGTGTATATTCGGTTTTTTTTAAATATATAAATTTTTAAAATTTCGAAGTACATTGACCTACAGGAATTACTAATGTTTCTCCATTTCAATAAAGTATATTATTTTTTGTTGTAATATTTGGGGTTAAAAAAGTAGAATAAAAACCAACTAATGAAACATTAGTGTAATTATCATGTATTGGAACAGTTAAGCATTTTCTAAGTATAGAAGATATATCACTAAGTTGAAATAACCTACTCATTTTCAACTGTTAAATTATTAATAAATGAAAATATTTTAAATAATTGAGATAATTATTAATAAGTGAAAAAAGTTGATAAATGAACTAAACACATGGGACCCTGAAGAAAAATTCAAGAAAATAATTAAAGAGACAAACATGGTAAACTTCTACCAATTTCTATAATTTTCCAATAATTGGACCAAGAAGGTGTGGTAAAACAACATTACTGATTCATAATTATATTTAACATTTCTATGTCCATTCATAAAGTTTAGAGCAATCAAAATATTAAGATTTTATAAAAAACTAATACAATTGAAGACAAAATTGTTAGTGTCTTGAAAGTAACAAAGAAATTATTCCATTCGATGAGTGCGAAGAAAATTCAGTTATTGTATTTGTTGTCTTTATTCTAGATAATCAAAATACTGTTAGAAATTATTTTACTAGAGCTACACACATAGGCATAGATTGCTTTTACTTAGCTCAATCTTATTAAACAATTCCAAAACACTTACAGAGAACTAAAACCTTTAAATTTTTTACACAACATGAGCCAACTTTAAATCACATTTGTCATGAGTTTGTTGCTGGACATTTAAAGTTGGGTAATTTTAAAGAATAGTGTAGTAAATGTCAGAATGATGAATTTGTTTTTTTAACAATAGATGTCTAGAAAAGCAAATTAAAGTAAGTTTAAAAAATAAAATATCACATTTCTTAACTATATAATTCTTAAACACAAAATATTAAATACTAACTTTAATATTGATATTAACCTCAATATTAACATTTACATTGAATTTAACATTAACATTTACTTTAACATTAACTTTAACATTAAACATGAAAATTAACTTTAACATTAAACATAAACTTGAACATAAATATTAACCTAAATACAAACATAAACATAAACATAAACTTTCATATAAACATTAAACATCCACAATAAACATAAACATATTTAATGTTATTTCTTCATTAATAACAGTTTGTAAATTCTGATGAAAAAGTTGTTAAGCAAATTAAACAAAATAGAAAGAAATTGGTAGAACGAAAACAACAATTTAAGTTTTCGAAAAATCTACCAAGAAAGGAATATGAAAAATAAAAAAGGAAGATCAACCTGTTATTGATGCTAATGAAGAGGTAAAACAATGTATAGAAGGTTTAGTTGATAAAGGTTTGAATGCAATTGAAAACAGCCAAGTACAAAAACTAATGATTCCATAGAATCTTTATATAGAAGATTTTCGAGATTTATTAGATTTAATCATTACAGGGATTGTTCTGATGATATTCCTAGAAAATATGATTATACATATACTGAAAAAAATTAAAGATGTGTGTAGTAAATATCAATAAGAAAAAGAAAGCGAAAAGATAAATGAAACGAAATAGATAAATGTTAGAGAAATAATTTTAAAGCATATGAAATAGAGTAAAGATAAAGTATTTGGTTTCAAACCTGCTGGGTCGTTTAAATATGTTGGTAATTTGCCTATAGAATTCAATGGTGATAAATTAATGTTAAAATCAGGTGAAGGTACAGATGAATTAATGAGACTTTTAACTGATATGTATATTACTATAGAAGATTTAAATGGAACGATAAATGGTGAAGATTTATCAAATGATGCAGATATATTATTAAATTCTGGAGCATTATACACTAATGATAATCCAAATAAAAAAAGATGAAATAGAGGTAATAAATACAAATATGTTATAAAATAACTTTTGAGGCTTGTTTTCCAAACTTAATCAGAACGACAAGAGATTCTTCAGATATTAGTTCTCCTGAAAACATAAGTGAAGGTTTAGTTAAAAAGTATACCAATAAAGCACTTCTCTATGTATGGTTAAATGATATTAGACAATTAATCAGTGCATCAGCAGTGTTGAGGGTACCCTCCCCCACACACTGTCAGGTGGCTTGCGGAGTATGGATGTAGATGCAGATGTAGATGTAGAATTCACGGTGAAGAACCAGCTAGAAATAAAAACTAGTATAATGAAAAAGTTTGTATTGCACGATTGTTTACAAATAAGTTTACTAATTTTATAATTGATAATCCCAAAGGATATTCATGTTTAGTTAGATTTTCAAATAATCTTCCACATTCATTTGCAAAAGAGATAAATATGGAATAGGATTAGTAAATACTTTAATTAACAAACTGCTATTAAAATGCAACTTCCAGGTTATAAAAATTCTGGTCCAGGTACAAAATTAGAAGAATGATTAGCTAAAGGTGATAAAAGTATAAATCCATTAGATGTAGCTTGTAAAAAACATGATATTACTTATAGAGGTAATAAAGATCTGGGAAAAGGCATTTACATGATAAAAAAATACAGTTAACTGCAAAAGAAAGATTGTATGAATGATGATTCAGTTGGTGAAAACATTGCAGCAACAGCTGTTAGAGGAATAATGTATAGAAAACAAAAATTAGGTATAGGAATTAATGTTGATCTTCAAGTAAATGGTTGGGGATTTTAAAAATATTGAAAAATTTTTAAACTATTTAAAAAATCTTCATCAATTTTTAAACTATATTAAAAAAGTTTTAATAAAAACTTTTGTAAATGCAGTATTAAAGAAAAAGAAAAATTATAAAGAATTAGAAGAACAAAAACAACATAAATTAGAAATGGAAATGAATGTTGTTAGGTAAAGAAAACAAAAAATTTCAAAAACGTAATTAATAAATATCCTAATGCATTTAGGAATTTTTATATAGAAAAAATTAAATATTTACATGGTGTCTACACCGAGCGAGGTGGCGCAGTGGTTAGCACACTGGACTCGTATTCGGGAGGACGACGGTTCAATCCCGTCTCCGGCCATCCTGATTTAGGTTTTCCGTGATTTCCCTAAATCGTTTCAGGCAAATGCCGGGATGGTTCCTTTGAAAGGGCACGGCCGATTTCCTTCCCTATCCTTCCCTAACCCGAGCTTGCGCTCCGTCTCTAATGACCTCGTTGTCGACGGGACGTTAAACACAACTAACTAACCTAACCTACATGGTGTGTACGTGAGTGATGAATTTGTAAATAAACCATTAACAATTGAATGTAGTGTAATAAATTTAGATACATCTGATAATCCTGGTACTCATTGGATTTGTTGTAAATATAATGATAGAAACTCTGTTTTTGATATGTATGGTGGAAATATACCAAACGAATTAGTTAACTATTTAGGAAAAAAGATGTATATTAAAATACAGAAGGAATAAAATAGTTTCACGTATTAATATCTGGTAATTTATGTTGATTTGTTTTAAAATTGCTTTGTGAGAATTTTTATTTAATTGATATTTTAGATTTAATCAAAGTACATTTTTCGAAATAAGATACATTTAACTGAACAGACTGAATAAGTACTTAACAACATACACCTAATTTAGAAAAAGTTTGAAAATAGTATTAAATAATTTCAAACATCAATAGATCAAAAAAGGTAAACAATGCAATTAAACAGTTTCAAAAAGGATATAATGCTGTTTTTTAAATAACTAAACGTTGTATTGGTTTAAAAATAGAAGACTTGCATATTTAATGGTCTAATTGATGCAAAGGATGTAGTTAACAAATATAATTTTGATAATGAACTATTAAATGTTGTTACAAAACAGAACACACAAGTAATTTAATAGAATTTAACAATTTTTTTAGAACAAATGAAATAGAAAATGCTTTTTCAGATTATTTCTGAAAAACAAATTTAACACCAAACTTATGTCAGTTAAGTAATCTAAAAGATAAAAAATGTAAAATTTTGAATATGTTATCATACTTAAAAGGATTATTGTTGTTGGTAAAAAAAGTTAATACTCATCTAAACTTTGATAATTTTGATACAACATTAAGTGTAGCTGATAAGCTATATCAATTAAATAGTAATAATCAATCAATTATGGTATACAAATCAAAATTTATAACTGTAATTTTGAAACATTCTGTTAAAACTGTTGGTGTAGATGTAATTTTTTATCTATATAAATGAATAATCACAAGTAACATTTATTACTTAAAGATGGTCATATGTATTGTTTAAAGTGTAAAACGTATACTGAAGCACATCATCCACATAGAATAACAACTATAAATGGAACACAAAGAATTGAAGGTAGTTGCACAATTTGTAAATTTAAATTGAATTAATTTGTTAAAATTTTTGTAGTTGTTGAAATTTAAATAAAAAATAGAATTTAATAAAAGAGAATTAAATAATTGCATTATCCTTTCAGAAAGAATTTTATAAGAAGAAATATATTTTTTATATAGATGATTCATGACAAGCTGATTTAGTTTAAATGGATTCAGGTAATTTAAAAGGGATTTCAAAAATTAACGAAGGTTATAATTATTTATTAACAATAATCGTTGTTCTTTCAACATTAGCATTTGCTTTTCCTGTTAAAGATAAGAAAGCTATAAATATAGTAGATGTTTTGAAAAATTTTAATAGTTAGACAGCAAAATAATTTACAACTTGTTAATGGTAAATTATTCTATAACAAATAATTTAATGAATCAATGAAGAAATATAACATTAATTAATATTCAACTATTTAAGCATTAAAAGAATCTGTTGTTTAAAGATTTAACAGAACACTTAAAGAAAAATTTGTAAGAAATTTGCTTTACAAGGAAATTATAAATGGTTATACTTAGTTAAAGATCTAATTGATGAACACAAAATAACATACTATAATAAAACGAAACCATCGGAAGTAAGTGAAAAAAATTTAAAAATAATTGACAGTAAATGTAACGAAAATGCTAAATTTAAGAAAAAGTAATAAAGTTAGAATTAGTCTACTGCAAGGCCTTCTTGAAAAAGGTTATACAGCTAATTGGTCAACAGAAATATTTTAAATTGAAAATGGTATTTACGCTAATCAAATTATACAGAAAATAAAAAAATATAATACGAAATTTAAATGGAAAAGGACTACAGAAAACGAAAAAGCCAGATGTATTCTTAGTTGAAATGGTTTCAAGAAAGAAACGTAATCAAGTTTATGTTAAATGGTTAGGTTTTGATAATATAAACAACAGTTGGATAAATAAAGATAATGTAATGTAATAAAGAAATATTTTACTATTTATTTTAACAATAACTTACTTTCTAAAAAATAAGTTTATTAAAGAATTAGTTACAGTTTAGTTAAACAATAAATAAGTTTACTATTTAGTTTAAAAATGTAATTTCTTTAAACATTAGGTTCTTAAAACAAGTGGTTCACTATTTACATTAAGAATCAGCTAGTTTTTTATTAATAAGTTTTGAAAAGATATATTTTACTATTATGTTAGCAGCCAATTCGTTTATAATAAGAATCAAATATTTATATCAATTTTTGAATTTGAACATCTTTTGATTTAATTATTTCGTCGTTTACTTTAATTCTTTAACCTTTTACTGTAATATGTTCATTTCTCATTTTTATTCTATCATCTGTTATTTTAATAATTCATTGTTTATTTCATTTATTGTTTCTATGTTTTTATAGAAAGTTCTTTGCGTTTCATTTGTTCTTTGTAAATTATTTCCATTTATATAGAAAAATTTTATATGTAAAACTTTATTATTAATTTTTATAGTAATAAATTTTTTATATTTTTAATAACTTAATATCACTATATGGAAATGTATCTATTTTATTTTCCTATACATTATGTCTATTATCAGGAGGACATAGTGCATTTTTGTTTATAGAAATGTATATATTTCATGGTTTTCACTTGTATTTAAATTAGTTTTTCTATATTTTTAAACAATCGATTTGTATTCTACTAAATTTATTTCGTTGTTAACAACACAGCTCTTGAATTTTTATCTTTTGCTACTTTGTCACCAACTTCAAAAGCATACATTTTCGCTCTTATACCAGAAAATTCTTCAATTACTTTTCCACTACGTTCGTGATTAATTTTGCCAACAGCTTCTTTGTTTACTACTGGTATATCATATAAATTACCTGTTAAATAAACACTTGTATCAAATAATTAAACATTGATTTTATATCTTCATAGAAATATTCAGTTTTAATTTTTAAATATAACTATCTGTATGATTAGAACATAATTCCCTGCTTTTCTACATATTTAGGTTTCATTTATAAATAGTGAAAATGATACATTCATTCTATAGATATATCAAATATACTTAATTTAACATAAATAGGTTTATCAGATGTAATTGTACTTTTACACATAACAATAGCAGCAAGATATTCATTAAATAATGTTCTACATATAAAGTTTGGGTTAGCTACAAATTTATCACATTCTAAACTATTTCAAAACGTTTTATGACTTGTCTATTTCTTATATTTACCGTTTGTTTTCCCAAAAACAGAATTATTCATAAATTTATAGAAATCTTTTTCAAAACCATTTGTAGCCTTAGTTATTAACTGCGTGTTTAAATCTATATACTTCTTTATCAGTTAGTTTTTTTTTAAATTATTTAACTCTATGTATTTTTGTAAGTTGCACTCCTAAAGATAAATATTTTTAATATATCTATAATTCACTACATAATTATGTTTTACATCTACAGTAGTTACTAAGGTAGTTTCATTTGTAACTCATACAAGTTTTGATTCAGGAGATAATGGTAAATCATTAGGTAAATCATGTAATTCTTTTGGATATTCTAAATCTACGTCAAATAGATAACCATTTCCACAGTTTCCAGAATGAGATTTTCACTCTGCAGCGGAGTGTGCGCTGATATGAAACTTCCTGGCAGATTAAAACTGTGTGCCCGACCGAGACTCGAACTCGGGACCTTTGCCTTTCGCGGGCAAGCGCTCTACCATCTGAGCTACCGAAGCACGACTCACGCCCGGTACTCACAGCTCTACTTCTCCCAGTACCTCGTCTCCTACCTTCCAAACTTTACAGAAGCTCTCCTGCGAACCTTGCAGAACTAGCACTCCTGAAAGAAAGGATATTGCGGAGACATGGCTTAACCACAGCCTGGGGGATGTTTCCAGAATGAGATTTTCACTCTGCAGCGGAGTGTGCGCTGATATGAAACTTCCTGGCAGATTAAAACTGTGTGCCCGACCGAGACTCGAACTCGGGACCTTTGCCTTTCGCGGGCAAGCGCTCTACCATCTGAGCTACCGAAGCACGACTCACGCCCGGTACTCACAGCTTTACTTCTGCCAGTACCTCGTCTCCTACCTTCCAAACTTTACAGAAGCTCTCCTGCGAACACAGTTTTAATCTGCCAGGAAGTTTCATATCAGCGCACACTCCGCTGCAGAGTGAAAATCTCATTCTGGAAACATCCCCCAGGCTGTGGCTAAGCCATGTCTCCACAATATCCTTTCTTTCAGGAGTGCTAGTTCTGCAAGGTTCGCAGGAGAGCTTCTGTAAAGTTTGGAAGGTAGGAGACGAGGTACTGGCAGAAGTAAAGCTGTGAGTACCGGGCGTGAGTCGTGCTTCGGTAGCTCAGATGGTAGAGCGCTTGCCTGCGAAAGGCAAAGGTCCCGAGTTCGAGTCTCGGTCGGGCACACAGTTTTAATCTGCCAGGAAGTTTCATTTCCACAGTTTTTTGAAAAGTCACTTATTTTTGTTAAATTAAAATTATTTGGTTCAGGCCATGAAATCCACCATATGGTAAATATTAGTTCATAGCATAACCATTTGCATCTAGATGTTATATAATTTGTTATTTCCTTATTATTAAAATGCTTTAAATATTTATTATCTGCTTTTACATCTTTTAAAACATTGTAATATACCCCCTCTTATTCCTTTTTCAACCATTAAATTCATATCATAATCATACAATAAAGTCATGTTTTTGTTCAGCAATTTTTTATATTGTAACCCAAAATATACCTGGTGTAAAATATCAAGAAGGATCGAGATTATATGTTTGTATACATTTTCTCTAAAATTTACAAATATGTAAGTTAATAATAGTGTATCAGTTTTATGATACAAATCATGATATTCACCAAGATTTTATATGTTGAATGTATCTCAAACTAATTTTGATGTTCATAATATTCATTAGTTATATTAGATTCATTTAATTTATTCTAAAATTTTAATTTTGTTCGGGATTGTGCTTCTACAAATTTTTTCCAAGAATCCATATAATCATATGGATTTACACCATTTTCTAATTACGAAGTTAAATAATTCTGGATAAAAATACTCTTTAATACTTTTTAATTGATTTTTCTTTAAATTATTTGAAAGTTTATGAAATGAAGAAGCCATAAATTTAAATGTATCAACAAACCTCATTTTTAAATATTTTGTATGTTAATAGAAACTAATGTATTTAACTTCATTTTTTGGTATTAGTTCTATTTCTTTATTATGATAATCCAGTCCTTTACAAAAACATGTGAATCATATCCAGGAAAATTATGTAAATAAGAAGGTACAAAATCAGGTTTCTGTAGTTTTAAATTACAATTATTGCCCAATGGAGGAATTTATTTTGCAGTTAGATTATCATGATTAACTTTTAATTACTTTTTGTGTAATGATATTTACACAATGTACAAAATTTGGAATTACTATGTATTTCGAATTATTCAAATCTAAGTGATTTCATTTCTTCAATTTCAAAATATTTTCTTCAACTGGTTTCTGGTTTTATACATTCGATAAATTTTTAAGGCAATTTCCTCATATATAAACAAAAGAATCTTTATAATTTCCATATATGTAGTAATAAAATCCACTCACTTCATGTTTTGATATTTCATTGAATATGGTTGTTCTGGATTTGGTTCACAGTTAGCCATATATAAAAGTAAACTTTCAAAATCAGCAAAAATAACAAATGGAATTTTTGTATATATTGTTAATTTTTAAAATATTCATGTTCACCTTCACTTGGCATTTCATCTTCCAATGGTTTTTAAGTTAAACAACAATGTGTATGATTATCTACTTTTTCTTTACTATTCGAATGTAGTAAACATAAATAACAAATAAATTTTACTATTTTGTCTATGGTAATTTGGCTTGATGTAAGTGTAGATAAATTATTATGTAACAAACGTGTCAATTATTATCTTTCTTGAAATGAAGTAGATTTACATGTTTTTCCTTTTTACATTTCTGTATTTTTAATAGATACACTTGATATTTCACATCATCAAATGAATAAACATTAATAATATTCAATTAACAATCTACAAAGCCAGACCAACAGGCATTACATGCATTGACCAGAAAACGATAGTGCATTGAGAATGGCTAGCTACTAGCTGAAAACCCGATTTGCCAATAATAATACCTAAGGACGACTGATAGCTGAAATATATTATTGACAGATCAAAATAACGGTCGCTGAGTGCAACAGCCTCTGAATGGAGGGGAAACTTATTAATAGATACAGTAATTCTATTGTCGATTTTGGAATATTATTAACTAATTTAGGATATTCAATATTTTCAAGTTTTTATCAAGATCAAGAGCAGCATTTTTATATTGTGTTATTCTTTCAGAATATTCATCTACAGGTAGCAAAGCTGATTTTATAGACCATAGAAAACATTTATCATCATTACTTTTTACATTAAAACAATCTTTTTGCTTTTTATATCCTTACATATAGCAATGTAAGATGATTATTTTAGTGGAATATAGTTATTACTGACAAGTTGCAAAGCAAAAATTCTATTAAATGACCGTCTTGATCCTTGTGATTGAAAATTAGAATTTTTTTTAAAAATAACTCTTCTACCTTTTTAAGTTTTTCTTAAGTATTTTTCTGTCATAATAGTATAGTTTCGTATTTATTCTCCAAATTTTTTGATTTTCTCATTATTTCATTTGTTTGTAGTTTATATTCAAAATATAATTTAGAATTTATCTTTAAACCACGATGTACTTTCAAACAGTGTAAACAATTTTGAAAATCTTGGTTTTTAGTGCAGTTAAGAAATGATTAGGATCAAGTATATCTTCACTATTTTCAAAATTTGTAGTTTGTTATTTGTTTTCAAATGCTTTTTCAACTAATTAATCTTTAATTCTATTTCTAACACTCGGTTTTGGATTTATATTTGAAAAAGGGAAAATTTCTTTTCAATGATTTATGTTCTTTAGTAATCAAAATATTATCAAATTACAATAGGGTAACTTTTCCATTAATTACTACTTATGTCAGTTGTATAATTTCTAACAGTATTTGTATGGTTTCCTCTTACTTCAGGTGTATAATTTCTTACAATATTAGGATACTCATTCCAAAAATTATCATTTAATTCAGGTGTATAATTTCTAACAATATTTGGTAACTGTTTCCAAAAAATAAAACTTACTACAGGTGTATAACTTTTAAAACATTTGTATGACTTTCACTTAATTCAGGTGTGTAGTTTCTAACAATATCTGTATGATTTTCACTAATATCACATAATTTCTAGAAATAATTGAACTATTTCTAATATTAAATGTAATGAAATCAACTTTGCATATATTTGAATATCCTCATAAATTTTTTATTTTCCATATTTCATGAAGACTGGGAGCAGTAAATTGTTGTAGTTGAAAACCAATGTATGTATCCATTTTGCTCTTTCATTTTTTAGCAAAAAAATTAGATTTGTAAAAAGTTTTTTAACAAAATGATTACTATTTAACAGACGGATAAGGATTATTATTTAATAGATAATTGAAGAAAAAAATAGTTTTTATTATTTTGTTTAACAGTCGTTTAGTTTTTAACAATTAGTTTTTTAAAAGAATTACTTTACTATTTAGTGTAAGAATCAATTAGTATAATATTTAGGATAACAGACTACTAGATTATTATTTAGTGCAACAATAAACTAGTTTTCTTAATTTATTTAATTAGTCAGAAAAGATTATTATTTAATTATTAATAACTCATAAAGTTAAAGATTTCTTGTTCTTAATATAATCTGAAGTACACTTCTTACATTAATAATTATGTTTTCCTTTATGTGAGGTATATATATATAAATTTAATCTTGAATCTCTAGACAACTTTTACATTTCTTTGTAGATGCAGATCATTCTTCAGTTACAAATTCCTCATTATTCATTGTAGATGTACATGTTTCATCATTATTTACTGTTAATATTATGTTTGAAGATTCTTCACTTGGATTTCGTTGTAAATGTTTCTAGAAATAATATTTAGCCACACTTTTCCCACATACACAAGGAATTCGATTTTTTATATAATTTTTTACATGATATTCATTTATACATGTTCTACATAAAGTTCTATAACCATCTTTCTGTAAAGTAAAATTATCAATTGATTTCTCTGTATTACAATATTTACAAAATTGAGATTTCACAGAAGACGCTTGTTGAACTTGTTGCATTTATATGTAAAAATTTATTAGATTTGTGAAAAAGTTGATTTTGATAACTTTTTTAATTTTTACAATTTCAATTTTTAAGTAATCAGAATCTTAATATTATGCTGGTTCACAATAATATACTTTTTCATCACGACCAAAATATCGTAGCATAAATATCAATTCATTCAATTTTTTCTGGTACTTTATTTATTTTTATTAATAGTTCTTCAAAATGGACAATTTACGTTTCCTTTAAGCATTTAACAATACATTCTTTATGAAAATTAAGATTGCATCTTGTTTTAACAAATTGATTATTATATTCAATAAATAAAAAAATTAAACAAATAGGACAATCAAGTCAAAAATAGGATTTTTTGAAAATGTGTTGTAGACAGACTACGAATTTATTTTTGCAAAACTGATAAAAACTTTTCTATATTAATGGAAACTAGTTTCATCAAGCAGCTCAACAATAGAAGTATTTCTAAAGAAATTTAAAGAAGAAAATGAGCTACAGATAAATGTTGTATATAATATTTCAAACTCTGAATATTTGTATATTAGATATGGAGAACAACTTTGTCTAGAGCTGAATAATGATTTTAAAGTTGTTTTACCAAATAGATATTCTAATTTTATTGATTTTGAAATCATTAAAGGACAGATGAAATTGAAATACAAAGGGCTGAAGAAACATAAAAAGCATAAAAATAGAAATAATGAAATTCATTAATTAGAATCCACAATGTAAAATTATGAAAATAATGTACTTTTGTTTTAAATAATACATTTTATTATTTTACAATCACATTGTAAAATTTTTATAATTTACTTATTGTAACTGATAAATTGTAATTGATTTACTAATGAACAAAATGTGATTTTTTAAAATGATGTAGATTTGTATTAACTAATTTATTTTAATTAATTTATTTATGCTAATAATGTGATTTTTAAAAAATATTAACTTTTGTTAACTAAACATTTTATAATTTAACAATCACATTTTAAATGAAATAATGAAGTTAGAAATAAGTTAATTATTGCAATTAGTTGTTTTATTGTAAATGATTGGCATTTAGGTAATATTATAAAATTGCAATTGTTAATGAAATATAATTTATTATAAAAATAAGTTGTTTTGATTATAAATTCCGAAATTTTTTATGTTGTCCTAGTGGGCCTGAACTGGCAAAATGTGTATTTAAACAAAGTATTTTTTGTCTCAGAAGCTCTATATTTGTGGAAAGTAAAAAATTGCATATTAATACACTCAATTTTTTGTTATTTTCGATATATATGGATCTAATTACGCAACACATACGTTAATTAAATACTTCACTCATTAAGTAAAACCTTTTCTAAGTACTTTACTAAGTAGAATAATTTTAGTATAATACTAAAAAATCACTAATTTCTCATACATTTCCCATAGGTGAATGTAATTAATTATATATATAAAATATTATTATTGTTATATTATTATTGTATAATGATACATAACTCATAATAAATTAAGAATATAAAATTATTCACTTTCTGCTTTAGCAGGAATTAGATTATTATGATCTCTTGTTTGTAAAAACTGTTTGAGATAAGACTTATTCACAGTTCTACCACTGTCACGAGTAACTTTCAT